>NW_024725649.1:0-16634 GCF_018991925.1 Homarus americanus | reverse complement strand
TTTTTTTTTTAAGAGGGATTGTGAGTAAGATTTGGGTGGGTTAAGTTTTTCTTTTGGGAGGATTGAAGGTCTTGTTAATGGTTGGCAGAGTTGGGTTAATTATTGCATTCTTTCTTTCCTTTGGCTTGTAAAGGACTTCTGCAATTGCGTGGTAGGCTCTTGCAGGTATTGTGAGTTCCTAGTCCCATTCTTGAGGGAGAGGGTTTGTGTACAGGTACAATGCACCCCTCCCCGACCTTATTGGCTAAGGGAGGCGTTCATGTCATCTGTATGTTGGTACCATTCTTTGTTAGGTAACATTCTTGAGGGAAAGGGCTTGCGTGCAGGTACTGTGCACCTCTCCCCGACCTTATTGGCTAAGGGAGACGTACACGTCATCTGAGTTAGTATGGGATGGGTAAGTTAGGTATTTGTTTTGGGAGGAGTGATAGGGTGTGGTTAGTTAATGGTAGAATGGTTATTTCTTATTTTGTGTGGGATTGCTAGTAACGGCTGGGTATGTTAGGTTTTTATTTTTGGGGGGATTGTTAGGGTCTTTTCTTTCTTTTTTAGGGGGGGAAGAGTTAGTGCAGGTTGAGTGGGTTAGATTTTTTTTTTTTGTGGGATTACTATTAACGGCGCTGGGTATGTTAGGTTTTTCTTTGGAAGTTGTTGAGGTCTTTCTTTTCTTTTGTTTGAAGTGTTAATTGGGTTGGTGGGTTAGTTTTTTTTTTATTTATTTTTTTTTTGTCAGGAGTGGTCTTGAGTTTGAGTAGGTGGCGTGGGGTTTGGAGTGAAGGAGGAGAATCGTTGGGTGTGGGTTAAGGAGAGGTTAGGTTTAATTTGGGGGGAAATTGTTGGGTGTGGTTATAGGGAAGTTATTAATATAAGGGAGGTGGGAGGGGAGTGTTTGGTCTGTTTAGTATGGAGGGATTTCTGTCTCTGAATCTGCGTGGGAGTATGATGTTGTCGAAATAATCTTGCCATTGAGGGTAAGTAGTGAGGAGTGATTCTATTTGTTTGTCACCTAGTTGTCTCCAGTAGATGTTAAGTGGGGAGAGGGAGCTGAGTTCATGTAGATGACTATTTCGGGTGAAGGATGACCAGTGTGTGTTATGGATGAATCTTAGTGCTTTGTTTTGTATGACTTGAAGTTTCTTGGCGCTTGATGGTGGTGCTAGCTGGAGTGTGTTAGGTGCATAAGTCAATAGTGGGCGTATGAGGGCTTTGAATAGGTGTGTTTTGGTTTTGATTGATGCGGTTCTGAATCTGTATATATTCCCGAGTGTTTTGTTTGCGATCAAAGCCTTCATATTGGTGTGTAGTGTCATGGTGAGGGTGTCGTTGAATGTGACTCCTAGGATTGTGTTTGTTCGTTTGATAGTTATAGGTGAAGGGTAGGCGATGTAGGGGTTTAGGTAAATGTGACGTGGTTGTCGTCTTTTGGTGCCGAAGTAGGTGATTTGTGCTTTGTTCGGGTTGGTTTGTATTCGCCATCGGAGTTCCCATTGTGTAACTTGTTCGAGTTCCCTGTGTGCTTTGTCTGTTAGGTGATCAAGAGTTCTGTGTCTGACTAGTTGGGTTACATCGTCGGCGTACTGTATTGTCAGAGAGTCGATGTGTAAGGGGTCGGGTAAGTCGTTTGTGTAAAGAATGTATAGTGTTGGGGACAGGACTGATCCTTGTGGGACTCCTGCATGCAGTGTGAAGTGGTCAGAGTAGGCAGGTGTGACTTTTATCCTCATTTTTCTGTCTGTTAGGAAGTTACATAGTAATTGTTGTGATTTTTGAGGGAGGTTAAAATTGGTGCATATCTTGTACTTTAATCCATCGTGCCAAACTGTGTCGAAGGCTTTTTGCACGTCTTTTGTAATGAGTGCTATCTTGTATGCATCTTTGTTCATGTGGAGGTAGTTTGTGATTATATTGAGTGCGTCTTGAGTTGAGTGGTGTGCTCTGAAGCCGAACTGCTTGTAGGACAGTAGTTGTTCATCTTCAAGGTGGTATCTGAGGCGGGTGTTGTATAGTCTTTCAAAAGTTTTGCCTAAGACTTCTAGTATGCTGGTCGGTCTGTAGTTTTGAGGATCTGTTGGGTTTTTGTTTGGTTTAGGTATCATGACGGCTGTGGCTGTCTTAAAGAGCTTTGGGAAGTATCCTGTAGCCAGTTGGGTGTTGTAGAGGTATGTAATGGCTGTGATTGTTTCTCGGGGCAGGTGCTTCAGGATTGCTTGACCAATATTGCTGTCACCTGGTGTTTTCTTTTTGGTTTTGTCCAGTGCTTGTGCGACTTCTGTTGGGGTGAAAGGAGCAGTGAGGGTGTGGTCCTGTGTGAGAGTGGAGGTATCTATTGTGTTGTCAGGAGTTGTTCTGTCGTGAAGTGTTTGCATGTGTGTGGTGATGTTGTTTATGTGGTTTAAGATGTACCTTTGTTGTGTGGGGGGGTGTGGGTGGAAAATGTGTTCCCAGTGTTGTTTTAGTGTTTGTGCTACCTCGGCTGGCTCATTGATTTTCCTACCATTTACTAGCAGGTGATCAAAGGGGAGTTTCGCAGTTCCTTTCAGCCTGGCGATCCTTTGCCAAAATTCTCGGGGGTTATGTGTTCTGTGTTCTTGGGCAGCCTCTACGAGTTTTGCCCAGTGAACCTCATGATCTTGACGGAGGCTATGGATGATGTGTGTTCTTAGTGTGGAGATGTCTGTGGAAACTGGTGCTAGGTTAAGTTTGTTTAGTTCGAATCGTGTCCTGTAGCAGTGAAGTAGGCGTTGAGTTCTTATGGAGGGTGTGAAGGAGTATTTTTTCTTGAACCGGTGTTTAGGAATGTGGGTATCTGCTATGGCGGTGATAGTGTTGAAAAGGTGTGTCCAGGTTTCCTCAATCATCCTAGTGGGTTGGTGTTCGAGGTTGAGAGTGTATTGTTGTTCAGAGAGTGTTTTCTTGAAGGCATCCCAATCTGCGTGTTGATACTGGTATTGAGGTGAGGTTGCTGGGAGGAGGATGGGATTGTTGGAGAGGTGAAGAGTGATGGGAATGTGGTCTGAGCCTGATAGGGGGCCGGGAGTGATGTAGTGTTGGAATTGGAGGGCAGGGGTGTTGGTGATGACGATGTCTGGAGTGCCTTTGCCGTGAGCAGCGTAGAATGTGGGGAAGAAAGGGCCAATGTGGTGAAGGTTTTTGTGAGTGACCAAAGCGTGTAGTTGTTGGCCATGGGGGTCGATGCGGTTGTGTTGGAATGCGGTGTGGTGTGCATTGAGGTCGGCCATTAGTATTACAGGTAGGTGTGAGTTGTTAAAGATGGAGTTTAGGTCTGTGAATGGGATACGCGAGTTAGGTCTTGAGTATGTTGTGCAGATGATAATCTGTCCGTGTTGAGTGTAGATCTTGGCGGCCATGAAGTGTTTGAAGGCAAAGTTGGTGATGAATTCGTGTTTCATGGAGGATCTGATGAGGATTGCAACGCCCTCGAATAGTTCGTGGGGTGATTGTCTGCTTGTGTAGCCGAAGTGCTTGATTTTGGTGTCTGTGCATATTGAGTTGAGGAGGAGGATGTCTGGGTTGTGTTCTTGTATGAGGAGAGAGATGGCATGTCTGTTTGAGTGATATGCTCTACAGTTGTATTGCATAATGGTGATCATGTTGTATAATTTGTTACTTATATGAGATTGAAATTCTGGGGTGCAGAGATGAGGTCTAACTTGTCGAGTGACTGTGAGCGAGGTCTGAGTGAGGTGTATGTAGGTGAGGGATGGGCGGTTACGTGACTGTGTGTGTCGGGGAGTCGGGAAGAGGAGTGGAGTGTGCTAGGTTCGTGTCGGGGTTGTTTCCTGTTTTCTTTGGGGTAGTGCCGAATAGATTTACTTTAATTATAGATTTAGTTGGATGTGTGTATTTTATAATTCTTTTGCAGTCAGGTGTGTAGGAAGAAAGGGGGGAGGTGTTTTTCCTCTTAGGCCTAGTGGTCTTGACCACCATTTCAGTGGGGGGATGGGCAGCCATTTTATTCTTGGGAGTCTGAGGTGTTAGGGGAAGATTGGGTTTGGTTCGGATTTTGGAGGTTCGGGAGTTCATCGTAGTCGTGTGGGAAAAGTCAGGTGTAGGCAAGGTCAAGGTGGAGGGGTCGGGAGGTTTTCGACTGATTACTCCGGGGGGTGAGGTAACAGTAGGTTGGTGAGATAAGTCAGGTGTGGGCATGGCAGAAGTGGAGGGGCGGAGGGAGATTGCAGTGGCTTCTCTGGGGGGAGGGGGTGGCATGCTGGTCCGGTCGGGGATGGGGGCAGTGGGGAAGATGAGGTCGGGACCGGTTCTGAAGGAATCAGGAATGTGTATGGTAGGGAGGCCGTTCTCCCTCAAACCATCAATTGCCAGTTTCAGAAAAAGAGACCTGTTTCCGTTGCTTAGGGTATGTGCCAGAAGTATGATGGTGGTGATTTTTGCATCCATGTCGGAGGAGGGTGGGGGGGCGGTCACGTTGTTGGTCCAGCAAGTGCGGGTGGGGAGGGCCGAGGCAGTAGGGAGTGAGTGGTGGGGAGGTGGAGGTGGTGCTGTAGGAGGTGATCGGCGGGGAGGGAGTGGTGTTGTGCTATTGTCGAGTCTAATTTTGCACTTGTTGCTGATGGCAGCGTGAGGGCCTTTGCAGTTGCAGCATTTTGTTACCGTGGCAGTGCAGTTTCGGTATGAGTGGCCTTGATTGGCACACTTTGAGCAAGTTATTGTATTACTGCAACGGTTGGTGTTGTGCCCGAATTGATAGCAATTGAAACATTGGTGTACCTGTATGTAGTGTTGAAATTCAATGTCTCTTGAGGGGATGATATTGCTGCCGATTTTAATTCCGTATGATTTTAATTTGATGGCGTCAGTTTGAGTAGCCGTAGTGATTTTTAACATGGGGAGAGTTCCCATCCGGGCTGCATATGTCATTTGGGGGGTGTTTTGTGAGTTGAGTTCTGTCAATAGGTTAGGGTTGTCAAGGATCTGAGGAATGACTTTCCTACATATGAGGGTGCATTTTGCGCGGTATTCGGGTGAACTGAGGACCGTTAGGCCATTGTCCCTCAGTCTGTTGTTCATTGCTGGGGAGTGGAATAGGTCGGCATCTTCATCAGTTTGTACAAATATTTTGATAATGTCGTCATTGGTGAAGGAACGGATCTGAAAAATACATGTCAGCTGGAAAATAAGTGAGGCGAGGTCGGTGCACGGTTGGATGGTACGGTCCACTTTGATTTTAATTGAAGGCATGTTACCTGTTTGAATTGGAGATTTATGGAGATCTCCCCTAACAGTCCCTAATTTCCTGCGCCCCTCACGTAGGGGAGGCCCTGCACTATCACAGGGGTCCCCAGGCGAATCGGCAGGCTGTGCTGTCCCTCCACCCTTCACACAAACACGCACTAGCGAGGTGTGGGGACAGAGGGCGTTTCCAGACGAATACTCCCCTGTACGTCAGCTGACAGGGGAATAGGTCCTTTCACGGCACGGAAGAGAAGGATTAGAGTAGAAGAAAAAGGTCTGAAAACTCACTGCCGACTCTCTCTTCACACCAAGCCCCTCAGCAGCATTCGGGGTTCCTAAGGGAGGTCCGATACTGTAGGAGAGGCTCAATGTGTTGATTGAATCAACAGAATTGTCAGTAGGAAAATGGCGGTTAGGAGCTTGGGTTTTCCAGGGTACGTGGGAAGGTGGGATAGGTCCAATGACTAGCCAATCAGCTGTGACTGTTCCTTCTCCGGCTTCCACTTCGCTCTGACTTCTACTGCTCCTGATTGCGACTGCTCCCGACTGCGACTGGCGACTCCATGTCTCTGCGTACAGCCGAATCGAATCGAAAAATGCTAGTGACAGGGGGGAAGGAGGTTCAGGAGAAGAATAAAGGGAGGATTGAAGTGAATTTTAGGAGGAGAGAACAGATGCAGTGGCTAAACACCGCTTGCGTGAGGGATTATAAGATGGGGGCAGCAGCAACAACCCGGCTGGACGCGGCAGGGAGGCGACAAGACAAGGCCAGGCTAGCGTCAGGTCAAGCGTCAGGTCAAGCGTCAGGTGCGTGTTGGGTTGGGCAATGGATGTTCAGTGCTTGGTCGGCTTGATGTGTTTTGGTTTCTTGTGTGGAGGGGATGTCTTGGTCTTCTTAGCTTGATGTCGATTTTCTTCTCACTCTCCTCCTCTTCTTGCTCTCTTGAATTGTCCATTCGTTTGTGTTTGGGTCTTCTTGTTCGTCTTCCTCCTCGTTTTAAGTCCTCATAGGTGTGGAAGAATTCAGAGAGGGAGAGGTTGACCACGTGGGCTTCAGCACCACTGGCCGCGTGGGCTTCAGCACCACGGGCCACGTGGTGTTCTTGGTTCTGTGTGGTGGGCTGCTTCTGTTGAGTTTTCTTTTCTTGGTTTTTCTTTACTGCTGGTTTTTTCTTTTCTTGGGAGCGTACAGCAAGGAGGGCCTCTTTGTAGCTCAGTTTTTTCTCAAGACGAGCCTTGGCTACCCTGCATTCCTCCTTCCATCTGGGGCAGGTCCGGTCGGCGGAGGAGTGTGGGCCACCACAGGCAACGCATTTTTTCTCTGTGTTGGGGCAGGCCGTGTAGCGGTGTCCAGGGCTGCCACACATGGAGCAGGTGTCTTCCTGCGCCTCACACTTGTTTTGTTTACAGTGTGTCCATAGTGCTGGCATTTGTAACACCGTTTCGGTCTGCAGTAGGGCTTGACTGGCATAGTTACCCACGCCAGTTGAGCTTCCTTGGGTAGGGTGGAGTGGTGTCCGATGAGGGCAGTGGTGTCGGACAGCTTTTCACAACTTGGAGCTGCTGCTCCTTGAGGAGCTCACTCAGCTCTGCTTTGTCCATGTGGGCAATTTCGGCGTGGAGATTACACCCAGCTTCAAGTTGTCCCACATGAAGGCAAACATTTTAAAAGGAATGCCGTTGATGTCTGGGATCTCCGCGAGTTGAGCGGGCATGCCCATCTCGGCGAAGGTGATCTTGATGTCACCATGGAGCTTTAGGCGTTCACCTTGGTGACCCCCACGATCCCATTAGCTTCGAAAAACTTCTGGAGAACTAGGAGGTTTAGTTTCTTGGGGCAGGTCGGCGTGTCCGGACGTATCCGCGCCACGTTAACAAACTCGTAACCGTTCATGGTGAGGGAGAGAGAGTGTCTGTGCGTACAGCCGAATCGAATCGAAAAATGCTAGTGACAGGGGGGAAGGAGGTTCAGGAGAAGAATAAAGGGAGGATTGAAGTGAATTTTAGGAGGAGAGAACAGATGCAGTGGCTAAACACCGCTTGCGTGAGGGATTATAAGATGGGGGCAGCAGCAACAACCCGGCTGGACGCGGCAGGGAGGCGACAAGACAAGGCCAGGCTAGCGTCAGGTCAAGCGTCAGGTCAAGCGTCAGGTCAAGCGTCAGGTGCGTGTTGGGTTGGGCAATGGATGTTCAGTGCTTGGTCGGCTTGATTGTGTTTTGGTTTCTTGTGTGGAGGGGATGTCTTGGTCTTCTTAGCTTGATGTAGATTTTCTTCTCACTCTCTCCTCTTCTTGCTCTCTTGAATTGTCCATTCGTTTGTGTTTGGGTCTTCTTGTTCGTCTTCCTCGTGTTTTAAGTCCTCATAGGTGTGGAAGAATTCAGAGAGGGAGAGGTTGACCACGTGGGCTTCAGCTCCACGGGCCACGTGGTGTTCTTGGTTCTGTGTGGTGGGCTGCTTCTGTTGAGTTTTCTTTTCTTGGTTTTTCTTTACTGCTGGTTTTTTCTTTTCTTGGGAGCGTACAGCAAGGAGGGCCTCTTTGTAGCTCAGTTTTTTCTCAAGACGAGCCTTGGCTACCCTGCATTCCTCCTTCCATCTGGGGCAGGTCCGGTCGGCGGAGGAGTGTGGGCCACCACAGGCAACGCATTTTTTCTCTTGTTGGGGCAGGCCGTGTAGGGGTGTCCAGGGCTGCCACACATGGAGCAGGTGTCTCCTGCGCCTCACACTTGTTTACAGTGTGTCCATAGTGCTGGCATTTGTAACACCGTTTCGGTCTGCAGTAGGGCTTGACTGGCACAGTTACCCACGCCAGTTGAGCTTCCTTGGGTAGGGTGGAGTGGTGTCCGATGAGGGCAGTGGTGTCGGACAGCTTCTTCACAACTTGGAGCTGCTGCTCCTTGAGGAGCTCACTCAGCTCTGCTTTGTCCATGTGGGCAATTTCGGCGTGGGAGATTACACCCAGCTTCAAGTT
The DNA here is from genome assembly GCF_018991925.1 of Homarus americanus. Lineage (NCBI taxonomy): Eukaryota > Metazoa > Arthropoda > Malacostraca > Decapoda > Nephropidae > Homarus > Homarus americanus. Next base: position 8,452 of record NW_024725649.1, on the reverse strand, counting down.
GTCCCACATGAAGGCAAACATTTTAAAAGGAATGCCGTTGATGTCTGGGATCTCCGCGAGTTGAGCGGGCATGCCCTTCTCGGCGAAGGTGATCTTGATGTCACCATGGAGCTTTAGACGCTCCACCTTGGTGACCCCCACGATCCCATTAGCTTCGAAAAACTTCTGGAGAACTAGGAGGTTTAGTTTCTTGGGGCAGGTCGGCGTGTCCGGACGTATCCGCGCCACGTTAACAAACTCGTAACCGTTCATGGTGAGGGAGAGAGAGTGTCTGTGCGTACAGCCAGCTACGCCGAGAGACTAGGTCTATGCAGAGGACGTAGGGGTACGATCGCCGACCTAGTCTCGACCATCAACCTCCAGTTCAGGATCAGAGCGTTTCACACCTTACGCTTGAGCCGCTGTGATTGGTCCTCTCGCTACGCGCACCCCAAATCCTGATCCTGGTAAATTGTATAAATACGGCCACGCCTGCCCAGGGAGGACATTCTACACTCAGCTACTGGACCAGCAACATCTCTCACAGCTCCTCACCTAGTCACTCCTAAGCACTGCGCTGTACAAACAATATATATACAGAAAGCGCATTGTGAGTTTCTGTCCTACCTCATTCCTGAGTGGCTACATCTACATGTACGTACGTTTGTGTGCCCATACAACTAAAGAGAATTGACAACTGGCCACATACAGTACGCTACAATTGGTGACCCCTGGAGCCGTGAATACCACACTCCTTTCTGCTGCCTTACTACTAGAGCTGAGAAGATCGTCCTGCCTGCTGCCAGCCTAGGCCAACCGCCTCCCTGCACCACCCACTACTCCACAACGACACCATCTCACGACCGTAAAGTTTATAACGCATTAGTCTGTTCTCCCTACTGGCGGTGTGAGTGACCCACATCACAGCTGGAGAGCAACTATTGTGCGATATTCCAAACGTGGTTTGAGCTCTTTTGCCTATTCTCCTATTTTTCTTTTGTTTTTTTAGTTCTGGCCGAAGGACCTGCACCCTAAAAAAGTGTATTCGTCCCGAAGTCCCCCCCGCAAGTGTTCACCTCCCTCCCAGGAGATTGTGAAGACGGAAGGGGGTCGGAACAAGCACCCATCCCTCATCCTTCCCTAACAGGTGTGATATACTCCCGCAAGAATGGACGGACGGATCTCTCTACCAACCTTCAACCACAACGTAGAGGACTGGTTAGTTCATGTCGAAGGAGCTCTCATCGGCTCTACAGCTACAGACGAGCAGAAGTACGGCGCCCTGCTCTGTTCCTTGCCCACTGAAGTCGCCACACAAGTCTCACAGACCATCTCCAACCCTCCAGAGAACAACAAATTCGCCACTCTGCGGAATGCCTTAAAAACGCATTACCAACGGACCCGCTCCAATATCCTGCAGAACCTATCTTCCATCTCCCTTGGAAACTCAACTCCGGGATTTCTCTGGGAAGAGATGTGCAGGGTGAACTCCCGGTACACAGACAGACTTCCTGAATCTATCCTGCGCCAGCTTCACGCACAAAAGCTACCCACAGAAGTCAGCAACATCCTGTCCGCAGTAGATTACTCTACGACACCAGAGCTATATGCAACCGCGGCAGACAGAATTTTCAACCAGTGCGCTGCTGCACCCCTTGCTGCCACGGTCACACCAGTACCTCCCACCGAACTTGCAAGCCGGGTCAACACACCTCAGCCGACCAATACCTCACAAGATATCAAGGACCTGTTACAAACCTTGAACCGCAGGATGGACACCATTGAGCAGTTCTGCTGCTCCTTACCCGCTGCTGTGCCAGTTCCTGACTCACGCACCACGCCCTACAAGTTCCGACGCACAGCAGCCAGCCCCCAGCACAACAAATATACCCTCTGCTGGTATCACCAGACTTTCGGCCGCAATGCTCGAAACTGTGAGCCCTATTGCACCTATTCGGGAAACGGCAACACCGGAGGCTGGTAGACGCCTCAGCCCCCGTCCCTTCAGGCGTCTCATTACTGTACGTCACCGACCGCACCTCTGGCAAGAAGTTCCTCATCGACACAGGTTCATCGGTAAGCCTCATCCGTCCCTCACTACAAGACAAGTCAAAACAACCCTCTTATGACCTGTTCGCTGCCAACGGTACCCCCATCGCCTCCTACGGCGTACTCACCCTCGCTTTAGACCTCGGTCTGCCCAAGACTCTGCGTTGGTTATTCGTGATAGCAGACGTGTCTCAACCCATCCTTGGTTTCGACTTCCTCACCTTCCACAAGCTCGGCGTCAAACCAAGTCATCTATGCCTCATCCATGAGCCTACAGAACGCAAGATCCAGGGTTCTCGTGCCAGACACACCGACACTATCACCTGTCTTGCGCCTTCCGAGTTCTCCTCCCTGCTCAACGAATTCAAGGAGCTTTTCTCACCCCGAGTCTCCCTACCCCCACCACCTACATCGGGAATTTTCCACCACATCGAAACCAAAGGACCACCAGTCTTTTCACGCCCTCGCCGCCTGCGCCCTGAGCTCCTGAACACAGCCAAAGTAGAATTCAACAAACTACTTCAAGACGGCATCATTCGCCCTTCAAGGAGTCCCTGGGCATCGCCTCTTCACATGGTTCCTAAGCAAACGCCCGGCGAGTGGAGGGTGTGTGGCGACTACAGAGCCCTGAATCTCGTCACCAAACCTGACAGGTACCCTATTCCGCATGTCCAGGACTTTCACCACAAACTTCATGGCAAGACTATCTTCTCGAAGATCGACTTGGAGCGTGCCTTCCACCAGATCCCAGTAGCACTGGCAGATACCCAGAAGACAGCCATCACCACTCCGTTTGGACTCTTCGAGTACACTTTCATGAGTTTTGGCTTATGCAATGCAGCACAGACTTTCCAGAGGTACATGGACCATATGCTTCGCGACCTCGACTTTGTCACTGTCTACATTGACGACATCCTCGTCGCATCTTCGACGCCTGCCGAGCACCGCCACCACCTACAACTCCTTCTCCAACGCCTGCAGAACAACAACATGAAAGTTCATCCTGCTAAGTGCGTCTTTGGAACCTCGGCCATCGATTTCCTCAGTCACAGAGTCTCGCCCAGTGGCATACAACCCCTACCACAGAAGATAACTGCGATTAAGGAGTTCCCCAAACCTGAAACGGCGAAGAAACTCCGAGAATTCCTGGGTTTAGTCAACTACTACCACCGCTTCATTGACAAAGCTGCCACCGTCCTAGCCCCCCTACACGACCTTCTCAAGGGACGCCCAAAGAAGTCTCACAAGTCTCTCGTGTGGACTCAAGAGGCTGCCACGGCATTCACCACTATCAAACAGCACATTACACGCCTCACCTTCCTGGCCCACCCCGCACCTAACGCCCGGACCACTCTCACAACAGACGCTTCTTCTACTGCAGTGGGTGCCGTCTTACAGCAGGAGATCAACGGAATTCTCATGCCCGTTGCCTTCTTCTCACAACGGCTTCAACCACCACACCTCAAGTACAGCGCCTTTGATCGAGAACTCCTGGCCATATACCTGGCTGTCAAACATTTCTTCACTGATCACAAGCCCCTCGTCCACGCCTTCGCTTCAGCTTCCCAGTCACATACACCTCGTGTCCTGCGCCACTTGGCTTACATCTCAGAGTTCTCCAGCGACGTCCAACACATTAAAGGCAGCCACAACGAGATCGCCGACGCCCTCTCTCGTTGTGTATCCAACATTCTTCCCTCATCTCCACCCATTGACTATGGGCAGCTAGCCGTGGCTCAAGAGAAGGACGAAGACCTGGCAAAATACAAGACATCCCCCTCAAGCCTCACACTCCAAGAACTCCCTGTTCCTGGCACAAAGACAAAATTGTGGTGCGACATATCCTGTGGGCATCCTAGACCGTTCGTGCCTCATGTCCACCGCCGCACTGTGTTCGACCGCATCCATGGTCTCAGCCACCCGGGTGTGCGGGCCTCCCAGCGCCTCCTCACGCAACGTGTCGTCTGGCCCGGCATCAAGTCTGATACTAAGAAATGGGCTGCCCAGTGCCTGGCCTGCCAATCCTCCAAAATACATCGTCACATACGGGCCCCCTTACAAGCCTTTCCTATTCCCAAAGGCCGTTTTCAAGTAGTACACCTCGACATCGTGGGACCTCTACCATCATCCTACGGTAGCACCTACATCTTCACCTGCATCGACCGTTTCACCAGGTGGACAGAAGCAATTCCCATGCCCAACGCTACAGCAGAGACTACTGTCCGCGCCTTCATGTCCGGTTGGGTTTCCCGTTTTGGCCCCCCGCAACCGTAATCACTGACCGAGGAGTCCAGTTTGAGTCACAACTCTGGCAGCACCTCCTACAGTTCCTCGGCACGTCTAGACAACGCACTACAGCATACCACCCTCAAGCCAACGGCATGGTAGAGCGTTTTCACCGGCAGCTAAAGGACGCACTCAAGGCACAGCACGACCCTTACAGCTGGACTGATGCACTTCCCTTAGTGCTCCTCGGCATCCTTGCGTCACACAAGGAGGATATGGACTGTAGCCCAGCAGATCTTACACTAGGCGAGCCCCTTCGGCTACCCGGGGATTTCTCACTCCCTCCTAACCCTCACCAAACTACTCCAGCCGTTCGTCACGACTTACTCCAAAAGCTACGACAAGCAGTTTCTGCATTCAGAGCTACTGCTCCACGCCAGCCTCCTCGGCGCCCTGAACACATCCCTCCTGCACTACTCACAGCCGAGTATGTTTTCGTCAGGCGTGATGCTCATCGCAACCCATTACAACGTCCCTACGATGGACCCTTCCAGGTGGTTACCCGTTCAGCAAAGTTCCTGACGATTATCCGGAATGGCAGACATGACACCGTCAGCATAGACCGAGTCAAACCGGCCACCTTACCCGTTGGGCCCCCAGTCCAGCAGCACCATCAACAAACTACGCCTGCACCAGTCTACCCGCAGTTACCACCGGCAGCAACACCACGCCCACGACATTTCTGGGCACCCTCTTTTCACCCTCAAGTAAACCCTGTTCCTGCTGTAGAACCTGCTCCTGTCATAGACCTTCTTCCTATCATAGAACCTGAACCTATAGTACACCTCCCTCATATCATAGAACCTGCTCCTGCCATGGACCCTCCTCCTGACATAGAACCTGCACCTATCATAGAACCTGTACCTATATTAGACCTCCCTCCTCACATAGAACCTGCTCCTGCCATGGACCCTCCTCCTGACATACAACCTGCACCTATCGTAGAACCTGCTCCTGCCATGGACCCTCCTCCTGACGCAGCCCCTGCAGCAGCAGGAGCACAACAACCACTGCTTGTACAACCTCCTCTAATCCCAAACCCTCTTTCTCCTCCTAATTCTCCCACAGGTTTTGTGTCACTGGAGGGAGTTGTTACACGTAGCGGCCGAGTCGTACATACACCTGCCCGGTATGTGTTATGTGTGAGACACAACCCAGACAACATCCAGCCTCCCGCCGCGCCGGGAGGGGAGGGGGAGTATTGTAGTGGCTACTCTCCCCTACAACTTCCAACTGAGCTCCGGCCGCACTCCGACCAGCCAATCAGCGTACAGCCAGCTACGCCGAGAGACTAGGTCTATGCAGAGGACGTAGGGGTACGATCGCCGACCTAGTCTCGACCATCAACCTCCAGTTCAGGATCAGAGCGTTTCACACCTTACGCTTGAGCCGCTGTGATTGGTCCGCTCGCTACGCGCAGCCCAGATCCTGATCCTGGTAAATTGTATAAATACGGCTACGCCTGCCCAGGGAGATCATGACTGCTGGACACGGAGCTGCGAAGACCTGATTCTTTTGCTGCATGTTTGAGTCTGCAACTTTGTTGTGATAAGACACTCAATCCTAGTGATTGTACTTACTCAACATAGTGACGGTGTAATTACCATCACAGATTGTACGGAAAATTCCAACTTCTGGAAAACAAATATTTGGGCTCCCCAAATTTTGACTACTACCCGTGCGTCTACGTCCTGGATTGGCCAATCAGTGGTGCCCCACGGTGGCGTGATACATGCACGTTTACTGCGGTGCTCTGATTGGCTAGCCGAACGTGGCGTGGTAGGTAGGCTGTTTCTACTCTCTAAGTCCTCTTCTTTCCTTTATTCATCCCCCTCATGCACTCCGTTCTTTGAACGGCAAGGGAACCTGTGATAGTGCAGGGCACCCCTTGTCCGGGGGTCACCGGTAGGTGGCAACTTTCTTAGACATAACTATAGTCACAGGTAACCTGGGTGCAGAACCCTGCGAGCCCGACGCCCGTCCAAGAGGGGGGGGCGGGGTCACTGCTCCCAGGCAGGAGCCCTGTGTTATAGGTAGGATTAGATGTAATCAAGAAGATGACAACAAGCATTAGAATAAAACATAGAGATAAGGGACACTCTATTGGAAAGGGAAAAGTGGCAGAAATCACTTACAACAAATTGCAAGTCCCATTAACAAGAATATTCAGCACCAATGAAGGTTTTAAAGTAATCTGTAAAGATGACTTTGATTCAGATAAAATCCTTTCAAAAGAAGCCAGAGATATATTTTACAATGAAGGCCTTGTTGTTGTCATGCCACCAGAACAAAGAGCAAAAAGATCAGTTTTCGTTCGTCAAGTCGACCAAGAGATCGGGAGGAAGACATCTGAAGACCTGAAAGATGAACTGGAACGCCAAAACAGGTGGATGAAGATTGAAGAAGTCATTAAGATAAAAGACTATACTCATGTTTTTAAGATTACTTTTGAAGAAGTGTCAATGGCTGAGAAAGTTTTACAACAGGGCTTTCTAATATTCAACATGTCAGTCACACCTCATCAAATAAAGAAGGAGACATTCATCAGTCTGCAAACTTGCTTCTCCTGCTACAAATATGAAGAACACACAACGAGAGACTGTCCGGAAAAAGAAAAAAAGTACTGCTCAGATTGTGCAGGCGACGACTATACCTACACTGAATGTAAGAATACACATGTTGGCTGTCTCAACTGTAAGAGAAACGGGAATGCATACATAGGACATAGGACGTTAGCAATGGCATGCCCAATAAAAAAACACATGATAAAGTACAAGGAACAAGAAACAAGGAAAAGGAACAAGACAAGAAGGATACGACATACGTCGAAATAGCCAAGAGAGCGGTCCAAGAGGCTCACAGACCAGAATCCACCATATTAAACCTAATTGAGCCAATACATGATAAGGTAATGATTAGTATCATCCATGCACATTTGCACAATATCATTGCGCCCGGATCATACAATGAGGAATTAAGGAAAATGTTTAAATTGAATAGCCTACCAGAGATGATATTTCCAGAGAATCCACAATCCGAAAAACTATTTCAGGCAACATATGCAAGCGAACTGAGAGAAAGACTACAGCTAGACAAACAAAGGCTTGAGCAAGGAGCAACAGCTGATACACAAGGAACACAAGCGACTGATAGAGATCCCAGACAAATGACTAGAAGTGACAAAGAGAAGATAGAAATAACAAAAGGACAGACTATACGACAAAGGAGTAGGAGGAGAGAAGATAAGATGGAAACTGAACACAATATACAACCTGAATCTGCTGAAGATATTGGATTAAAAGTTATCACTACAACAAAACATGGAATCCCAACATCGAGACCAACAGGAGGGACAATAGTAAAAAACTGTGAAGGAGGGATATACAAGTGGACATATCAAGAAAAATCCCTAAGTGAAGATTACGTCTGGTCACTAATCACTACGGACAAACTAAAGATTACGACCAATGACTTTAAAATAGTAGACCCGTCAGAGTTTAGAAGAGTCAGAAGCGGGAAACAGGACGATAGGTCTCCACTTCAACAGTTACAATCCAAGTATAAGAAATAATGGACAATAGACAAACAGTAAGAACTTTAAGAATAATACAACACAACGTAAGAAACTGGAAGACCGAGAGAATTAACCTAAGTAATATATATCAAGAAATGGACCCTGACATTATACTAATAAACAGTCACGGTGAGACAGAAAACAACAACATAAAACTCTTTAACTATTATGTAAACCAAAGAAATAAATCGGGCGAGAAAAATGACGGAGTAGCGATAGCGGTTAAAAGAAACTTAAAATTTAAATTAATTGATGACTTCCAGGATGAATTTCTAGCAATAAAAATAAATACAACTCAAGGAGACGTAATTATTGCTACTACTTATCTCCCACCGAGACGACCCTACTTACCTATAGAAGACCTATTAAAATTGGCTAACAATAGTCATCCGATGTACATCTTAGGAGACTTTAACGCCAGACATAGGATTTTTGACAATACAAATAATAACGTCGTGGGAAACGCCCTTAATCAATTAATAAATTTAGGGGAAATCAATCATCTGGGTCCTAACTTTCCAACCTGGAGAAATCACAATACACAATCGACACCAGACAAAATTT
>NW_024725648.1:0-13952 GCF_018991925.1 Homarus americanus | reverse complement strand
TCAGTATGCTTCGTTCCGGTTGTATTGCTCTGCGAGTGTGAGAAGTGTACCTGGGGAGTGTCTGGGGTGCACCTGGGAGTGTCTGGGGTGTACCTGGGGTGTCTGGGGTGTGCCTGGAAGTGTCAGAGGTGTACCTGGCAGTGTTGAGGGTGTGCCTGGGGGTGTTTGGGGTGTGCCTGGGAGTGTCTGAGGGGTGTGCCTGGAAGTGTCAGAGGTGTGCCTAGGGTGTTGGGGTGTGCCTGGGAGGAGTCAGAGGTGTGGGGGAGTGTCTGGGGTGTGCCTGGGAGTGTCAGAGGTGTACCAGGGGTGTCAGAGAATACCTGGGAGTGTCAGTGGTGTGCCAGGGTGTCAGAGGTGTGCCTAGGCGTATCGGAGGTTTACCTGGGAGTGTCGGGTTGTACCTGGGAGTGTCAGAGGTGTACCTGGGAGCGTGAGAGGTGTACCTGGGAGTATCGGAGGTGTACCAGAGTGTGGAGGTGTACCTGGGAGTGTCAAGGTGGCCTTGGGGAGTGTCAGAGGTGTGCTTAGGTGTCAGCGGTTATGGGGGGAGTGTCTGAGGTGTACCTGGGAGTGTCAGAAAGTACCTGGGGTGTCAGGGAGTACCTGGGGTGTGAGAGGTGTGCCTGGGGTGTGAGAGGTGTACCTAGGTGTGTGGGGTGTACCTGGGGTGTCAGAGAGTGTGCCTGGGGAGTGTCTGAGGTGTGTGGGGGGTGACAGGGAGAACCCAGGAGTGTCAGGAGGTGTACCTGGGGTGTCAAGGGTGCACCTGGGGTATCGGAGGTGTGCCTGGGAGTGTCAGAGGTGTGCCTGGGAGTGTCAGAGGTGTGCCTGGGAGTGTCAGAGATGTACCTGAGGTGTCAGAGGTGTATCTGGGAGTGTTGGACATGTGCCTGGGAGTGTCAGATGTGTGCCTGGGGTGTCTGAGGTGTGCCTGGGTGTTTCTGAGGTGTAGCTGGGGAGTGTCTGAGGTGAACCCGGGGTGTCAGAGAAGTGCCAGGGAGTGTCACAGGAGACCTGGGGAGTGTGAGGTGTACCTGAGAGTGTGAGAGGTGTGCCTAGGGTGTCTGAGGTGTGCCTGGGTGTCAGAGGTGTACCTGGGAATTTCAGAGGTGTGCCAGGGTGTGTCTGAGGTGTGCCTGGGTGTCATAGGTGTGCCAGGGAGTGTCAGAGGTGTACATGGGAGTTATCGGAGGTGTACCTGGGAGTGTCAGAGTGTGCCTGGGGTATCAGAGGTGTACACAGGGTGTACCAAACCTAATCTAACCTCACCTAACCTCTAACGCTGAAAATACTCCCAGATACACCGATGACACTCCTGGTACCTCAGACCTCTAGGTACACCTCTCACCTCCTGGTACACCTGAACCTCCTGAGTACTCAGGTTTCTCCCAGGTACCTCATACTCAGTCTCTGACACACTCCCAGGCTATACCTGACACTGCCAGGTACACCCCTGACCTCCATGTGCACAGCCGACACTCCCAGGTGCACCTCTGACACTCCCATGTTCTCCTGACACTCTGGTGCACCCCCTGACACTCCCAGGTGCACCTCAGCCTCCCATGAACACCTCAGACACTCCTGGGTACCTCTCACACTTGTGGGTACACCTCTCCACACTCCCAGGTTCTCCTGTGACACTCCATGGTAATTCTCTGACACTCCCGGTAGAGCTCAGACACTCCCAGGTACAGCTCATACCTCCCAGGTGCACCTCTGACATTCTCAGACCCTCTGACACTCCCAGGTACACCTGACACCCAGCACCTCCTGACACTCCATGTCACCTCCGACACTCCCAGGTACCTCTTTCCTCCCAGGTGCTCACTGGCCTCCTGGTACCCCCGACCTCCCAGGTGCACCTCAGACACTCCCCTTACACCTCTGACTCTCAGGTACCTCTTTCACTCTCTGGTTCTCCCCTGACACTCCCAGGTACCTCAGACACTCCCAGGTGCACCTCAGACACTCCCATGTGCACATCTGACCTCCCATGTTACCTCAGACACTCCTAGGTACCTCTCACCTCCCAGGTACCTCACACTCCGAGGTGCTCCTGTGCTCCTGGGCGTCTCTGGCCTCCCAGGTACAACTCAGGCACTCCAGGTACACCTCAGACACTCCCAGGTACCTCAGACGCTCCAGGCACACCTCTGGCCTCCCAGGTACACCGCTGACACTGCCAGGTGACCTCCGACACTCCATGTACACCTCCGACACTCTCATTTTACACCTCTGGCCTCCCAGGTACTCCAATGATAACTCCCTGGTACACCTGACCTCCCAGGTACCTCTGGCCTCCCAGGTCACCTTTGACACTCCCGGTGCACCTCAGACACTCCCAGGTACACAGACCTCCCAGGTGCACTTCTCACACTCCCAGGTACACCTCCGACACTCCAGGGTGCCTCTGACACTCCTGGGCCTCCGATATTCCCAAGTGCCTCTCCGATATTCCCAGTACACCTCCGTACTCCCAGGTGCACCTTTGAGACTCCAGGTGTTCACTGGCCTCCTGGTTACCTATGATATTCCATGCCTCTGACCTCCCAGGTGCCTCCGACACTCCCAGGTACAACTCCGACACTCCCAGGTAAACCTCCGATGCTCCTAGGTACACCTCTGACCTCCCAGGTACCTCTGGCCTCCTAGGTATTCCTCTGACACTCCATGGTATACCCCTAACCTCCCAGGTACCTCTGACCTCCCAGGTACCACCAGACACTCCCAGGTACTGCAGATGCTCCCAGGTACACCTCAGACACAGGTGCACCTCTGGGGTGTCAGGTGTGGGAGGTGTCTGAGGTGTACCTGAGAATGTCAGAGAATGTCAGGAGTGTGGGCATGCCTGGGGATGTCAGAGGTGTGCCTAGCGTATCGGAGGTTTACCTGGGGTGTCGGAGACCTGGGGAATCCGAGGTGCCTGAGGCGTGAGTGTGCCTGGGAGTGTCGGAGTGTGCCTGAGAGAATGTCGAGTTCCTAAGTGTCAGAGGTGTGCCTAGGAGTGTCAGGGTACCTGGGAGTGTCAGCGTGCACAGAGTGTCTGGGTGTGCCTGGGGTGTCAGAGAGTACCAGGGGAGTGTCACAGGAGAACCTGGGGTGAGAGTGTACCTGAAGGTGTGAGAGGTGTGCCTAGGGTGTCCGAGGTGTGCCTGGGAGTGTCAGAGATGTACTCGGAGTTCCAGAGGTGTGTCTGGGAGTGTTGGACGTGTGCCTAGGGTGTCAGGAAGTGTGCCGGTTGTCAGGGTGTGCCTGGGGTGTCAGAGGTGTGCCTGGGGAGTGTCAGAGGTGTGCCTGCAGAGTGTGAGAGTGTGCCTGGGGTGTCTGGGGTGCACCTGGAGTGTCTGGGGTGTGCCTGGGGAGTGTCTGGGGTGTGCCTGGAAGTGTCAGAGGTGTGCCTGGCAGTGTGGGGTGTGCCTGGGGTGTCTGGGGTGTACCTGGGGTGTCTGGGGTGTACCTGGAAGTGTCAGGGTGTTCCTGGGAGTGTTAGAGGTGTACCTAGGAGGTCATAGGTGTGGGGAAGTGTCTGAGGTGTACCTCAGGGTGTCAGAGGTGTACCAGGGAGTGTCAGAGGAATACCTGGAGTGTCAGTGGTGTACCTGGGGTGTCAGAGTAACACTGAATATCAGTGTTTGAAAAAATTAAGCGTTTTCCGTGAAAGAAGATAAAAAATAAGTAAAATACATTGGTTTTCATCTAAAACTGAGTTTTTCGAGAAAAATAATAAAAACTAACTAAAATGCACCTAACTTCCTAACCTAACCTAACTTCCTAACCTAACCTAACCAAGCCTAACCTAACCTAACCTAAACAGCAAGCCCTAACCTAATCTAACCCTAACCTAACCTAACTAACCTAGCCTAGCCTAACCTAACCTAACCTAACCTAACCTAGCCTAACCTAACCTAACCTAACCTAACCTCTAACACTGAAAATCAGTGTTTTGAAAATAAATTAAGCGTTTTCCGTGAAAAGAAGATAAAAATAAGTAAAATACATTGGTTTTTATCTAAAACTGAGTGTTTTTCGTGAAAATAAGTAAAACTAACTAAAATTCACCTAACCTAACCTAACCTCACCTAACCGAAACTAACCTACCCTAACCTAACCCAACCTAACTCAACCCAACCCAACCCAACCCAACCTAACCTAAGCTAACCTAACGTAACCCAACCTAACGTAACCGAACCTAACCTAACCCAACCTAACCTAACCCAACACAACCCAACCCAACCCAACCCAACCTAACCTAACCTAACCTAACCTAACCTAACCTAACCTAAACTAACCCAACCAAACCTAACCTAACCTAACCTAACCTATCCTAACCTAACCTAACCTAACCTAACCTAACCTCTAACACTGAATATCAGTGTTTTGAAAAGAAATTAAGCGTTTTCCGTGAAAAGAAGATAAAAATAAGTAAAATACATTGATTTTCATCTAAAACTGAGTTTTTTCGTGAAAAATAGTAAAACTAACTAAAATGCACCTAACCTAACCTAACCTAACCTAACCTAACCTAACCCAACCCATCCCAACCCAACCCAACCTATCCTAACCTAACCTAACCTAACCTAACCTAACCTAACCTAACCTAACCTAACCTAATCGTGAAATGAAGTAAAACTAACTTCAAAACAGAGTTCTTCAAAAGAAAACACGGCACATGTTTGAAAATATGTACAACTAACTAAAAAAGTGTTTTTGTAAGGAAATTCAACGATTTCCGTGAGTGTTTTTCGTGAAAAGAAGTAAAACTAACTAAAATTCACTTAACCTAACCTAACCTAACCTAACCTAACCCAACCCAACCTAACCTAACCTAACCTTACCTAACCTAACCTAACCTAACCTAACCCAACCAAACCTAACCTAACCTAACCTAACCTAACCTAACCTAACCTAACCTATCCTAACCTAACCCAACGAAACCTAACCTAACCTAACCTAACCTAACCTAACCTAACCTAACCCAACCAAACCTAACCTAACCTAACTTAACCTAACCTAACTTAACCTAACCTAACCTATTTGCTTAACCTAACCTAGCTAACCTAACCTAACCTAACTTCTTCTTCTAACCTAGGTTAGGTTGGGTTAGAATAGTAAATTAGAACCAGAATAGATGGGACTGATACACACTCCAAATGCACTGATGCTCCTAGGTACCTCGATACTCCCGTGCTGACACTCCCAGGTACTCTTCTGACTTTCTGGTTCCTCTGAAACTCCAAGGTACTTCTCCTGACACTCCATGGTACACCTCCGATATTCCCAGGTACACCTCCGATATGCCCAGGGTACACCTCCGATACTCCCCAGGGTACCTTTGAGACTCCCTAGGTACTCAGCTGACACTCCCTGGCACACCCTAGGCCTCCTGGTACACCTCCAAATATTCCCAGGTACACCTCCTTGAACACTCCCAATTTTACACCTAAGACACTCCCAGGCACCTCTGACACTCCCAGGTACACCGCTGACACTGCCCAGACACACCCGCGACACTCATGGCCACACCGTCGACTTACTCCCAGGGTACACCTCTGGCTTGCTCCATGTACTCCACTGACACTCCATGGTACACACACCCCTGACCTCCCAGGTACACCATAGACACTCCCCCACACCTCAGACACTCCCCTAGGTACACCTCACACTAGTGGGTACACCTACCTCCCAAGTTCTCCTGTGACACTCCCTGGTAATTCTCTGACACTCCCTGGTACACCTCAGACACTTCTAGGTACACCTCTCACACTAACAGGTACACCTCCAGACACTACGAGGTGCTCCTCAGACACTCCCAGGTACACCTCAGACACTCCCCAAATACACCTCTGACACTCTAGGTACACCTAAGACACTCCCAGGTACACCGCCGACACTCCCAGGTGCACCTCTGTGGCTTACTCCGTTACTCCACTGACCTCCCTGGTACTGCTCTGTCACTCCCTGATACACCTCTAACACTCCCAGGTACACCGGTGACACTCCCATGTACACCGCTGACACACTGGCAGGTGCACTTCAAACACTGCCAGGTACACCTCCACTCAGGTGCACCTCAGACACTCGCTGGTACACCCCTGCACTCCCAGGTACACCTCCTAACACTCCCAGGTACACCTCTGACCTTCCAGGTACACCTCAGACCTCCCAATTTTGAACATTCCCAGGTACACCCCAAGACACTCCCAGGTACACTTCTCACACTCCTTGGGCACACCTCCTGAGCCTCCCAGGTACACCTCCTGACACTCGCAGGTACACCTCCTGGGAACTCAGGCACCCTCCCAGACACCTCCTGACACTCCCAGGTACTGACCTCCCAGGTACACCTCAGACATTCCCCAATTTTTACCCCAGACACTTCCAGGTACACTTCTCACACTCCCAGGTACACCTCAAACACTCCAGGTACCTGACACTCCTGGTACCTCCGGTATTCCCAGGTACCTCCAACCTCCAGGACCGCCTCCGACACTCCCAGGTACAACTCCGACACTCCCAGGTAAACCTCGATACTCCCTAGGTGCCTCCTGACCTCCCAGGTACACCTCTGACACTCCTAGGTATTCCTCTGACACTCCTTGGTATGCCCTAACACTCCCAGGTACACCTCTGACGCCTCCCAGGTACACCGTGAACACTCCCAGGTACACCTGAATGCTCTCCCCAGGTACCTCGGTGCCAGGTACACCTCTGGGAGTGTGTCAGGGGTGTGGGGAGTGTCTGAGAAGTGCTACCTGGGAGTGTCAGAGCTGTCTTTCAAGCAGAAGGTGTCAGAAATGTACCTGGAGTGTCAAGTGCCAGAGCATATCGGAGGTTTGGGAGTGTCGAGATGCTGCCTGGGAATGTCAGTGTGAAATGTGCCTGGAAGGAGGCTGCAAAATCCGGAATGCACCTGGAGGTGTCCAAGCCCAAGGTCAGAAGGTACAGGTGTCCTGAGTGCTACCTGGGAGTACCTGGGAAGTCTGTACCTGGGATTCAAGTGTATGTGGGGTACCTGCGAGTGTCAGAGGTGTACCTGGGGTGTCAGAGGTGTGCCTGGAGATGTCAGGTGTCAGAGAGTGTGAGTGTGCCTGGGGAATGTGGACCAAAGTGACAGAGGTGTCAGAGGTGTACTGCAAATGTCAGAATCAGGTGTGCCTGGAGTCCAGAGGTGTCAGAAGCCTGGAGTGTCTCAGGTGTCAGAGTGAGAGTCAGAGGTGTGCCAGGGTCAGTGGTACTGGGAGTGTCAGAGCCTGGGAGTGTCCAGCTACCTGGAACATGTCAGAGGTGCTTGATGAGAGATGAGGGTTTACCTGGGAGGCGTCTGAGGTATTACCTGGGATTGTCGAAGGTGTTCCTGGGGTGTCAGAACATATTACCTGGGGTGTGCCAGGGGTGTCAGTGGGAGGCTGGGGTGTCAGAGGCATGTACCTGGGAAGCTGTCGGGTGTACATGGGTGTCAGAGGTAACCCACCTGGCAGTGTCAGCGGTGTTCCTTGGGTGTGAAGTGTACCTGGGAATGTGAGTGTGCCTGGGAGTTTCTGAATGTACCTAGAGTGTGTCTGAGTGAACCCAGGGTGTCAGAGAGTACCAAGTGTCTGGGAGAACCTGGGAGTGTGAGAGGTGTACCTGAGAGTGTGAGGTGTGCCTAAGTGTCTGAGGTGTACCTGGGAGTGTCAGAGGTGTACATGGATGTCTGGTCTTCCTGGGAAGTGTCTGGTGTACCTGGGAGAGTCGAGAACCAGGGGTGTCAGAGAATACCGTGCTTCAGAGGTGTACCTAGGGTATCAGGAGGTTTACCTGGGAATGTTGGAATGTACCTGGGAGTGTCAGAGGTATTGTACCTGGGGAGTGTGCAAACTAAAACTGAGTGTTTTTCTGTTGAAAAGTAAAACTAACTAAAATTCATAACCTAACCTAACCTAGCCTAGCCTAACCTAACCTAACCTAACCTAACCCAACCTAACCGAACCTAACCTAACCTAACCTAACCAAGCCTAACCCTAACCTAACCCTAACCTAACCTCTAACACTGAAATCAGTGTTTTGAAAAAAATTAAGCGTTTTCCGTGAAAAGAAGATAAAAATAAGTAAAATACATTGGTTTTTATCTAAAACTGAGTCATTTTCGTGAAAATAAGTAAAAACTAACTAAACTCACCTAACTAGCCTAACCTCACTAACCTACTAACCTAACCTAACCTAACTGACCTAACCCAACCCAACTGGCTAGCCAACCTAAGCTAAAGCTAACCTAGCGTAACCCAAGCCTAAGCTGACCGAGCCTGGCCTAGCCCAGCCTGGCCTAACCCAGCACAGCCCAGCCCAGCCCAGCCCCAGCCCTAGCCCTGGCTAAGCCTAACCTAACCCTAACCTAACTAAATGCTTAATAAGAGCCTAACCTAACCTAACCTAACTATCCTAACCTAACCTAACCTAACCTAACCTAACCTCTAACACTGAATATCAGTGTTTGAAAAAAATTAAGCGTTTTTTCCGTGAAAAAGAAGATAAAAATAAATTAAAAATACATTTGGTTTCATCTAAAACTGAAGGTTTTTCGTGAAAAATAGTAAAATAACTAAAATGCACTAACTAACCTAACTAAACCTAACCCAACCTAATAGCCATCCCAGCCCAGCAGCCTATCTAACCTAGCCTAACCTATCCTAACCTAACCTAACCTAACCTAACCTAACCTAACCTAACCTAACCTAACCTAACCTAACCTAACCTAACCTAACCTAACGTAACCTAACGGCGGCTTCTAACCTAAGTTAGGTTAGGTTAGGTACAATTCTTTACTTCTTTTCTACGAAAAACACTCAGTTTTTAGATAAAAGCCAATGTATTTTTAGTTAGTCCTACCCTTTTCTGAAGCAACTTAATTTTTTTTTATAACACTGGTTTTTAGTTTTAGTCAGTTTTACTTCTTTTTCACAGAAAAACGACCACTTTCTTCTAAACCTGTTTTTTAATCGGTTATTACTTCTTTAAAGATAATCCCCTGTTTTTCTGTTTAAAACGTAGTTTTTAAAGAGTTAGTTTTCTTCTTTTCACAAAAAACACTTTTAGATGAAAAACAGTGTATCTTAGTTAGCTTTTACTTCATTCACGGAAAACTTACGTTTTAATTGAAGCGGAGGTGTATTTCTGTTAGGTTTACTTGTTTTTACGGGGAAGCCGTTTTCAATTTTCGAAATGTTACCTGTTGCGAAGTAGATTATCATAGAAACAGGAAATTTGTATCATAAAAATAAAAATATCTAGTTTCGGGAAAGTTAGTTATCTACTTTCCCGAAAAGTATATGATTTTTCTACTTATTAAGGAAATAGATTGCACCGAATTTTGGAAATATTACCTAATTTTGCGAAGTAGATTATCATAAGAAACAGAAGGAATTTGTGTCATAAAAATGGGAAATATCTACCGGGAAGTTGCTTATCTACTTTCCGGAAAAGTAGAAAAATCTATCTACTTTTCGGAAAGTGAGTATCAACTTTCAGAGATAGATTTTTTCAATTTTTGAAGCAAATATTACCTAATTTTGCGAAGAAGATTATCATAGAAACGGGAAATTTGTGTCATAAAAAATGGGAAATATCTACTTTCCGGGAAAGTTGTATCTACTTTCCGGAAAAGTAGAAATCTATCTACTTTTCGGAAGTAGATTATCCTTTCGGGAAATAGATTTTCAGGCCACAGGGCAAATATTACCCCTAATTTTGCGAAGTAGATTATCATAGAAACAGGAAGTTGTCATAAAAATGAAATATCTACTTTCCGGAAATTGTATCTACTTTCCGGAAAAGTAGAAAAAATCTATCTACTTTTTGGAAGTAGATTATCAACTTCGGTAGATTTTCGAATTTAAGGGCAAATATTACCTAATTTTGCGAAGTAGATTATCATAAACAGGAAATTGTGTCATAAAAAATGGGAAATATCACTTTCTGGAGAGTTGATTTGCTCGAAGTGGATAGATTTTATACTTTCGGGGAACCTAAGCTAACCTAACCCACTCTAACCCAGCAGCCCAACCTCTCCAGCCCAACCCAACCTAACCTAAGCTAACCCTAACCTGGGTTAGGTTAGCTAAAGTTCAGGATTGGGATTAGGATAGGATGGAGTTGGGTTGGAGACCAGAACAGAGTTGGGATGAGTTAAATTAGGTGGGTCAAATTAGGTTGGGTTAGGCTAGAATTGGAATTGGGTTAGGTTGGGTTAGGATTGGGTCAGGTTAGAGTTAGATTGGGTTAGGTTAGGTGGGATTGAGTTAAGTTGGAGTTAGGTTGATTAGGTTAGATTGGATTGGGTTGATGAATTTTAGTTAGTTTTACTTTAACAACGAAGAAAAACCTCACGAAATCGTTGAATTTCCTTGAAACACTGTTTTTTAGTTGTTGTACATATTTTCGAACATGTGCCGTGTTTTCTGTTGGAAAGAGTCTGTTTTTGTGAGAGTTAGTTTTACTTCTTTTCACGCTTGAGTTATCGTGTTAGGTTAGGTTAGGTTAGGTTGGGTTAGGTTGGGTTGCGTTGGGTTGGGTTAGGTTGGGTTAGGTTAGGTTAGGTTAGGTTAGGATGGGTTAGGTTAGGTTCGGTTAGGTTGGGTTGGGTTAGGTTAGGTTAGAGTTAGGTTAGGTTAGGTTAGGTTGGGATTAGGTTAGGTTAGGTTAGGTTAGGTTAGGTTAGGTTAGGTTAGGTTAGGTTAGGTTAGGTTGGGTTAGGTTAGGTTAGGGTAGAGGGTTGGGTTGGGTTGGGTTGGGTTGGGTGGGTTAGGATTAGGTTAGGTTAGGATAGGTGAGATTGGGTTGGGTCGGAGTTAGGTGAATTTTAGTTAGTTTTTACTTATTTTCTGAAACACTCAGTTTTAGATAAAACCAATGTATTTTACATATTTTTATCTTCTTTTCTGAAGCAACTTAATTTCTTTTCAAAAACACTGATTTTTCAGTGTTAGACGTTAAATTGGGTTGGGTTAGGTTGATTTGAATTAGGTTAGAGTTAGGTTGGGATTGGGTTAGTTTGGTTGGGTTAGGTTGGGTTGGGTTGGGTTGGGTTGGGTTGGGTGGGTTAGGTTAGATTAGGTTAGGATTAGGTTAGGTTAGGTTAGGTTAGGTTAGGATGGGTTTTGGTTAGGTTGGGTTAGGATAGGTTGGGTTGGGTTAGGTTGGGTTAGGTTAGGTTAGGTTAGGTTTGGTTAGGTTAAGGTTAGGATAGGTTGGATTGGGTTAGGTTGGGTTAGGTTAGGTTCGGTTAGGTTACGAGTTGGGTTGGGTTAGGATAGGTTGGGTTTGGTTGGGTTTAGGTTAGTTTAGGTTGGGTTAGGTTGGGTTGGGTTGGGTTGGATTGGGTTAGGTTAGGTTAGGTTGGGTTGGGATAGGTTAGGTTGGGTTATATGTTAGGTTGGGTGAATTTTAGTTAGTTTGCTTCTTTTTCTGGCTCACTCAGTTTCAGACAAAACTCCAATGTAGTACTTGCTTATTTTATCTTCTTTTCACGGAAAAGCTGCTTAATTTATTTTCAAAACACTGATTTTTCAGTGTTAGAGGTTAAATTGGGATTAGGTTAGAGTTAGGTTAGGTAAGGTTAGGTTAGGTTGGGATTGGGTTAGGTAAGGTTAGGTTGGGATTAGGTTAGGTTTGGTACCTCCCAGGTACCTCTGACACTCCCAGGTCCCGCCTCCGACACTCCCAGGTACAACTCCGGCCTCCCAGGTAAACCTCCAATACTCCTAGGTACCTCTGACTCCCAGGTACACCTCTGACACTCCCTAGGTATTCCTCCTGGCCTCCCTAGTACACCTCCTGACACTCTCAGGTACCTCAGACACTCCTGGTACACCTCCTGACCTCCCAGGTACACCTCTTTCCTCCCTGGTTTTCCTGACTCTCCCAGGTACACCTCAGACACTCCTAGGTACACCTCTCACACCCTATTAGGTACACTTCTCACCTCCCAGGTTCTCCTGTGACAGTCCTAGTGGTCTCTGACACTCCAGGGGTACGCTCAGACACTCCCAGGTACACCTCCTGACATTCCCAGACGCACCTCCTGACCCTCCCAAGGTACCCCTTGTGCTGCCAGTACACCTCCTGACACTCCATGTACACCTCCTTGCTCCCAGGTACCTTTGACACTCCCAGGTACTCCCACTGACCTCCCTGGTACACTCCTGACACTCCAGGTATACCTCTGACACTCAAGGTACACCTCTGACACTCATGGTACACCTCCGACACTCAGGTCACCTCTAACACTCCTGGGCCACACCTCTGATACTCCCAGGTACACCACTGACACTCTGGTACCTCCTGACACTCCTAGGTACTCCTCTGTCACTCCCTGATACACCTCAGACCTCCCAGGTACACCTCAGACACTCCCAGGTGCACTTCTGACACTCCCAGGTACACCTCATACACACCTAGGTGCCTCTTACCTCCCAGGTACACCTCGGCACTCAGGGTACACCTCGACACTCATAATTTTTGCCGACACTCCCAGGTGCACCCTCCTAACACTCCTCTGATGCTCCCAGGTACCACTGACCTCTGGTACACCTCTGACCTCCTAGGTATTCCTCTGACACTCCTGGTACACCATTGAGCACTCCCAGGTACGTCAGACACTTCTGGGCACACCTCTCACACTTGCAGGTGCACCTCAGACCTCCCAGGTGCCTCTTTTTTACTCCCTGGTTCTCCCCTAACACTCCCTAGGTACACCTCAGACACTCCCAGGTACACCTCAGACTCTCCCAGGTACACCTCTGACACTCCCAGGTACACCTTCGATATTCCCCAGGTACACCTCAGGCTCTCCAAGGTACACTGCAGTACTCCCAGGTACCTTTGAGACTCCCAGGTACTTCTCTGACACTCCCAGGTCCGCCTCCGACACTCCCGGGTACAACTCCGACACTCCCAGGTAAACCTCAGATACTCCTAGGTACACCTCAGCCTCCCCAGGTACAACTCTGACACTCTGGTATTCCTCTGACCTCCCTGGTACACCTCCTGACACTCCCAGGTACACCTCAAGCACTCCCCGGTACACCTCAGACACTCCCAGGTACACCTCTTTCCTCCCTGGTTCTCCTAACACTCCCAGGGTGTGCCTCAGACACTGGGCACCTCAGGAATGCTCCCAGGCCACACCGATGACACTCCCTGGGCACACCTCAGACTTCTTGGTACACCTCTCACACTCAAGTGCCTCAGACACTCAGAGGTACTCCTCAGACACTCCCAGGTAGGCCTAAGACACTCCCAGGCACACCTCTGAAACTCCCCAGGTACACCGCTGACACTGCCAGGTACACCACTGACACTCAATAGCACACAGCCGACACTCCCCGTTACCTCTGGCACTCCATACTCCCACTGACCTCCCTGGTACACCCCCTGACACTCCCAGGTACACCTCAGACACTCCCCAGGTACACCTCAGACACTCCCTAGGTACACCTCTCACACTGTGGGTACACCTCTGCACTCCCAGGTTCTCCTGTGACCTCCCTGGTAATTCTCTGACACTCCGGGTGCAGCTCAGACACTCCCCAGGTACAGCTCAGACACTCCCAGGTACCTCTGACATTCTCAGACACACCTCTGGCACTCCCAGGTACATGACACTGCCAGGTACACCTCCTGACCTCCATGTACATCCACCGACACTCCCGGGTACCTCTTTCACTCAGGTACTCACCTGACCTCCCTGGTACACCTGACACTCCCAGGTACACCTCCTGACACTCAGGTACACCTCTGACACTCGCAGGTACACCTCCGATACTCCCAGGTACATCTCTGCCCTTTCACGGGTGCACCTCCTGACACTCCCAGGTACACCTGTGGCCTCCCAGGCCACACCTCCTGACACTCCCAGGTACACCTCCTGGCATTCTGGTACCTGACACTCCTAGATGCTCCTCTGTCACTACCTGATA
>NW_024725647.1:0-5456 GCF_018991925.1 Homarus americanus | reverse complement strand
ATGGATGGTATTATATGTAGTGATGATGGATGGTGTTATATGTAGTGATGATGGATGGTGTTATATGTAGTGATAATGGTGTAGTGTTATATTTAGTGATGATGGATGGTGTTATATGTAGTGATGATGAATGGTGTTATATGTAGTGATGATGGTATGGTTTTATATGTAGTGATGATGGATGGTGGGCACCGCGGGCAAGACAAGTGTTACGAGCCCACAGCCTTGCCGGCGGTACACAGGATGCTAAATCCACTGAACATTGCCCGTTAAGGTACCTGTGAAAGAGAGATTGAAGCAACATTGCGGCAAAGAGAAAGAAAGATTATCAACTAAAGGAGGAGAGTTAATAAGACTAAATGTTTTTGATTCTACCCTATCTAACAGTTGGACAGAGGAGCCACCCCACAATGTTGGGAGTGTTGCTCGTCCACAATTTTAAAGTTGTTCCTATTTTTGTTCAAGTAGGTAAGGAAAAGCCAATTAATTCTAGAGTTTTGTTTTTTCCCTTGCATTATTGTGGTGATTTTAAGAATGTCATTTGAGTGAATGTGAATCTGAGCCTCGACAACCTTAAGTGTCTTTTGTTTTACCTAAGGTACCGGACTAAACATAACAGATCACCTGAAGATTAAACACCGTAACACTAACCTAACCTAAGGTACCGGACTAAACATAACAGATCACCTGAAGATTAAACACCGTAACACTAACCTAACCTAAGGTACCATACTAAACATAACAAATCACTTGATGATTAAACACTGTAACACTAACCGAAGCTAACCTAACCTAAGATACCATACTAAATATAATAGATCACTTGATTAAACACTGGTACACTAACCTAACCTATATCAGTTCCCATTAATTACACTCCTGTTGACAGTAAGCAAATGTTAAACACCGATGTGATGAGATGTGTCACACTAGAAACTATTAACAGACACATAGAGAGTACAAAAATCAAGTGAATGTTATGATTTTACTGATGGTTCTGTGCAGACAAACACAGGTAGAACAGGCTGTGCAATTTTAATATATAAAGAAAAAGAGATGATAGTATCAAACAAGCAAAGGCTGAACAACTGGGCCAGCACAACACAAACTGAACTAACTGGAATCTACTTAGCTACAGACTAACTTAAAGAAAATGGAGTTGGGGTGATATTCTGTGACTCTCACAGTGCTTTGAAATCAATGAACAGCCCGTCAGGCTCTATGTCTAAAGTTGTATGTGATATGAAAAGAAATGTGATAACTGCCAATGAGCACAACTCTCGTATCGAATTTGTGTGGATTCCGTCCCATGTTGGAATTAGGTATCATGACCGTGCTGATAAGACTGGCCTGCGCCAGTCAGGCCGCACCTCGATTATGCGGTTCAGTTCTTGTGCCCTTATTATAGAATGGATATCAATTCACTAGAGTCGGTGCAGCGAAGAATGACAAAAATGATTCCGGGACTTAGAAACCTTCCATATCAGGATAGGTTAAAGAAACTTAACTTGCATTCCCTAGAAAGACGAAGAGTGCGGGGAGATATGATAGAAGTATTTAAGTGGGTGAAAGGAATCAATAAAGGGGATATAGATAAAGTTCTTATAATATCCGAGCTGGATAGGACTCGGAGCAACGGATTCAAGTTGGATAAGTTTAGGTTTAGGAGGGAGATAGGAAGAAACTGGTTCAAAAATAGGGTGGTGGACGAGTGGAACAAGCTTAGCAACTTTGTAGTAAGTGCTGGAACTCTGGAAAGTTTCAAAAGGAGGCTAGATAGATTCATGGATGATAGAGAGTGGTAGTAACTCTCGACAGGAGCTGCCATGCACAGGCCAACCGGCCTATTGCAGACTCCTTATTTTCTTATGTTCTTATGTTCTTATGTTCTTATGTAGGAAAGAAAATATTGACCGTGACCTTGGACTGTACCTAAAAACATTCAAGTCAGAATCATGAACTCTGATCTAGAAGAACTGAGAAATGCAGAGAGACCAGGCAGTTGTAGCATAAGTAAATATGACAAATTTTGTAACGAGAGGTACCGGTATGGCCAGCATAAGGACATAACCAGACAATGTGATGTAGTCGTGGCCAAAATTAGGCTAGGATGCAGATACATCTGGCAAGTTAATAACGCTGTACCCATACCGGAACACTCAGCATGTAAACTTTGTGATAAACGTTTAAAGCATACACTTGAACACCATATTATTGAATGTGACACTGTCAAAGACGTCAGGCCACCTGGCTTATTGTATCATGAACTTTGCAATTACTACATTGAATCGGGGATGCTGGGGGACATTCTTGCTGTTTATTCAAATTTGCTAGCCCACACTGATTAGTCTTCAATTAGAATATGACGTCCAATGTATAATTAGAATATGACGTCCAATGTATATGAACCACTGTCTTGCATGGCAGTCAACAGTGACATCACCCACATGACTCTGCAATAGGCCGGTTGGCCTGTGCAAGTGTGCATGGCAGCTCCTGTCGAGAGTTACTACCACTCTCTATCATCCATGAATCTATCTAGCCTCCTTTTGAAACTTTCCGGAGTTCCAGCACTTACTACAAAGTTGCTAAGCTTGTTCCACTCGTCCACCACCCTATTTGTGAACCAGTTTCTTCCTATCTCCATCCTAAACCAAAACTTATCCAACTTAAATCCGTTGCTCCGAGTCCTATCCTGCTCGGATATTATAAGAACTTTATCTATATCCCCTTTATTGATTCCTTTCACCCACTTAAATACTTCTATCATATCTCCCGCACTCTTCGTCTTTCTAGGGAATGCAAGTTAAGTTTCTTTAACCTATCCTGATATGGAAGGTTTCTAAGTCCCGGAATCATTTTCGTCATTCTTCGCTGCACCGACTTTAGTGAATTGATATCCATTCTATAATAAGGGCACCAGAACTGAACCGCATAATCGAGGTGCGGCCTGACTAGCAAGATATAGTTGCAATAAGACCTCTGCACTCTTCTTACTTTCTTACACCCCAGATATATAACCTGCATCGCTTCTACCTTATTTCGAACATTAACGCACTGTTTTCAGGCCGGGGTAGGTCCGGGCTTGATGTCGATGTTGATGTTGTGTACGAACATCTGGTTCTGCATGGCAGTGAAACTGTGAGAACATGAATCTATATATATATATATATATATATATATATATATATATATATATATATATATAGAGAGAGAGAGAGAGAGAAGTATATATATATATATATATATATATATATATATATATATATATATATATATATATATATATGTTGTAATTCATTTCAGGTGAAAGTACAGACTAGTCTGTACTCACCCCTGAAGATGTAAATTACACGAAAGCGCTTGGGAACTTCGTGTTTTCTTTTTCCTTGTGGTTATCAGCATATACCTGGATCACGCGCACCTACAGTGATTTATTTGCATATATATATATTTATATATATATATATATATATATATATATATATATATATATATATATATATATATATATATATATATATATATATATATATATATATATATATATATATATATAGATTAATGTTTGGATATTCTTTGTTAGCAAGAGTTATCAGAAATAGATATCGTAATTGTATAAAGCAAATTTATATATATATTGTGTTCTGACCTCACTAGGGGAAAGGTCACGGCAGGGTTAGCTC
The DNA here is from genome assembly GCF_018991925.1 of Homarus americanus. NCBI lineage: Eukaryota > Metazoa > Arthropoda > Malacostraca > Decapoda > Nephropidae > Homarus > Homarus americanus. The sequence continues at coordinate 1,770 of NW_024725647.1, read as the reverse complement.
CGGAGGGATAATTATCAGATATGGCCAGTGCTATGTGCGGTCTTGGGTATGAGAGTTTGTTGACCAAACTGGAGTGGTCCATTGAAGAATTGGCGAGGGCCAAGTTAGAAATTGAGAGGGCCACGTTGGAGAACCTGAAATTAAGGAAAGAGCTGGCGAAGTTAAAAGGAGAGGCTGGACGAGTAAAGCCAGTGTCTGACGAAAAATCAAACGAGTGGAAAGTCGTGAGTATTGGGAGGACCAAGCTGATGGTGAAGAAGCACACGAAGGATATGACAACAACGACAACAACAGCTAAGTGTACCAACCCGTTCAGTCCCTTGATAGACGAATTGGACGTTAGTACAGTCAGGGGCAGGGATGACAAGGAAGGTATAAAAACTTTAATTGTTGGTGACTCACAGGTAAGGTACATGGACAGGGCCTTTTGTGGTAAAAACAAAAATAGGATGAGGGTGTGTTTGCCAGGGGCTGGGGTGGGGGATATAATTGACAGGATGGACAATATCTTGTCTGGTAATGGGAACAAACCCATTATCTGCCTCAGTGCAGGAGGCAATGATATTGGCCGGTGTAGGAGAGAGGAACTTCTTGATAAGTTCAAGGCAGCCATAGATCGTATTAGGACTAAGGGAGGGATCCCTATCATATGCGGTGTCCTGCCTAGAAGAAGAGTTGGCAGTGAATGGTTGTCAAGGGCAGTTGGTGTCAACGACCGTCTTGACAGATATTGCAAGTCAATATCAGTCCCATTCATTGACAACTGGGACAACTTCTATGGCAGAAGGGACCTTTATGCTAGGGATGGGGTGCACCTGTCTAGGGATGGAGTAGCAACCCTGGCTGGGGCTCTAGAGGGGGCAGTTCAAAAGATATCGAAGTCTTTAAACTGCTAAGAGAACATATGGGCACGGGGGTGGAGGAGACTGCAGTGGGATCGGGTAAACAAGGCGAAAGATTACAGGGAAATAGTGTTAGAAATGATGACAAAACTAAATTAGACAGGGAGTTAAAACTAAACACGGTAAGGGGAGGACTCAGAACACGACTATCTTAAATGTATACTACGCGAACAGTAGAAGTATGAGAAACAAAATGGATGATATTAGGGCCTTGGTATGTACCGAAGAAATCGATATAATTGCATTCACTGAAGCATGGATCAACCTAGACACATGTGAATTACCAATCGAATACCAAATTGCGGGTTACAAACTGTTCCATACCGATAGACAGACCAGGAAAGGAGGCGGAGTAGCAATCTATGTTAGGGATAATCTGAAGTGTGAAATAAATAAGGAAATAAAAACTGAGAGGAATACAGAAACAATTTGGATAGAATTAAGCGACGGTCGGGAAAAATTAATCACAGGAGTAATATATAGACCCCCCAATCTTGATAACGTCAATGAGCGACTTATCTGGGATGAAATGCTCAGGGCTTCCATACACAACAAAGTCTGTATAGTAGGCGACTTTAACCTTGGCCAAATAGATTGGACTGACCTTACGGGCAACTCAGAATCAGAGGATTTTCTTGAGACGATCCAGGACTGTTTCCTAAGTCAACATATAACCGAACCCACACGGGGTAATAATATACTGGATTTAGTTCTGTCGAACAGAGAAAACCTCATTAGCAATGTCGAGGTAGGGAACGAACTTGCAAACAGCGATCACAAAGAAATTCGATTCCAGTTAGATTTTCAGGGCAGACGAAGAAAATCCACTAAAGTACCAGATTTCAGAAGGCAACTTGGACAGTTTAAA
>NW_024725646.1:0-14424 GCF_018991925.1 Homarus americanus | reverse complement strand
CACCAGGACACTAAAAGCATTCCTAGACTCTGCTATATTTCACACAAAGTCTGTTCAACGAACTTATGGCGCCGTGAACCTCTAATGGGGACCCTCCGTGCCGCTTAGGTGATCAGAGCAACGTTTTACCAAATGTGGCTTCGAAACCCGAGGATCCATATATATTTCATTAGACCATTAAAGCACGCGGACTTCTACATATAATCAACACCTCACCCCACCAAGATTTGAACCCACAATCTTATAATTGTGACCGGGGGACGCTACCTCTGGGCAACCAAGACAATAAAAGCAGTACTAGACTCTGCTATATTTCACACAAAGCCTGTTCAACGAGCTTATGGCGCCGTGAAACTCTAATGGGGACCACCCGTGCCGCTTAAGTGTTCAGACCAACATTTTACCAAATGCGGCTTCGAAACACGAGGATCCATATATATTTCATTAGCCCAATAAAGCACGCGGACTTCTTCATATAATCAACACCTCACCCCACCAGGATTCGAACCAACGAACTTCTAATTGTGACCGGGGAACGCTACCTCTGGCCCACCAGGACAATAAAAGCAGTCCTAGACTCTGCTATTTTTCACACAAAGCCTGTTCAACGAGCTTATGGCGCCGTGAACCTCTAATGGGGACCACCCATGCCGCTTAGGTGATCATAGCAACGTTTTACCAAATGCGGCTTCGAAACACGAGGATCCATATATATTTCATTAGCCCAATAAAGCACGCGGACTTCTTCATATAATCAACACCTCACCCCACCAGGATTTGAACCCATGGTCTTATAATTGTGACTGGGCGACGTTACCTCAGGGCCACCAGGAAACTAAAAGTATTCCTAGACTCTGCTATATTTCACACAAGGCCTGTTCAACGAGCTTATGGCGCCGTGAACCTCTAATGGGGACCACCCGTGCCGCTTAGGTGATCAGAGCAACATTTTACCAAATGCGGCTTCGAAACCCACGGATCCATTGATATTTCATTAGCCCAATAAAGCACGCGGACTTCTACATATAATCAACACCTCACCGCACCAGGATTTGAACCCACGATCTTATAATTGTGACCGGGGAATGCTACCTCTGGGCCACCAGGACACTAAAAGCATTCCTAGACTCTGTTATATTTCACACAAAGCCTGTTCAACGAGCTTATGGCGCCGTGAACCCCTAATGGGGACCACGAGTGCCGCTTAGGTGATCAGACCAACATTTTACCAAATGCGGCTTCGAAAGAAGAAGGATCCATATATATTTCATTAGCCCAATAAAGCACGCGGACTTCTACATTTAATCAACACCTCACCCCACCAGGTTTTGAACCCACGATCTTATAATTGTGACCGGGGAATGCTACTTCTGGGCCACCAGGACACTAAAAGCATTCCTAGACTCTGCTATATTTCACACAAAGCCTGTTCAACGGGCTTGTGGCACCGTGAACCTCTAATGGGGACCACCCGTGCCGCTTAGGTGATCAGAGCAACGTTTTACCAAATGCGGCTTCGAAACAAGGAGGATCCATAAATATTTCATTAGCCCGATAAAGCAAGCAGACTTCTACATATAATCAACACTTCACCCCACCAAGATTTGAACCCACGATCTTATAATTGTGACCGGGGAACACTACCTCTGGGCCACCAGGACAAGAAATGCAGTCCTAGACTCTGGTATATTTCACACAAAGCCTGTTCAACGAGCTTATGGCGCGGTGAAACTCTAATTGGGACCACCCGTGCAGCTTAGGTGATCAGAGCAACGTTTTACCAAATCCGGATTCGAAACACGAGGATCCATATATATTTCATTAGCCCAATAAAGCATGCGAACTTCTACATATAATCAACACCTCACCCTATCAGGATTCAAACCCACGATCTTATAATTGTGACCGGGGTATGCTACCTCTGGGCCACCAGGACACAAAAAGCATTCCTAGACTCTGCTATATTTCACACAAAGCCTGTTCAACTAGCTTATGGCGCCGTGAACCTCTAATGGGGACCCCCCGTGCCGCTTAGGTGATCAGAGCAACGTTTTACCAAATGTGGCGTCGAAACCCGAAGATCCATATATATTTCATTAGACCATTAAAGCACGCGGACTTCTACATATAATCAACACCTCACACCACCAGGATTCAAACCCACGATCTTATACTAGACCGGGGTATGCTACCTCTGGGCCACCAGGACAATAAAAGCAGTCCTAGACTCCTCTACTATATTTCACACAAAATGTTCAACGAGCTTATGGCGCCGAACCCCTAGACTCACGAGTGCCGCTTTAGGTGATCAGACCAACATTTTACCAAATGCGGCTCGAAGAAGAAGGATCCATATATATTTCTATTAGCCCAATAAAGCACGCTGACTTCTACATTTAATCAACACTCACCCACCAGGATTTGAACCCACGATCTTATAATTGTGACCGGGGAACGCTACCTCTGGGCCACCAGGACAATAAAAGCAGTCTTAGACTCTGCTATATTTCACACAAGGCCTGTTCAACGAGCTTATGGCGCCGTGAACCTCTAATGGGGACCACCCATGCCGCTTAGGTGATCAGAGCAACGTTTTACCAAATGTGGCTTCGAAACACGAGGATCCATATATATTTCATTAGCCCAATAAAGCATGCGGACTATTCCATATAATCAACACCTCACCCCACCAGGATTCAAACCCACGATCTTCTAATTGTGACCGAGGAACGATACCTCTGGCCCACCAGGACACTAAAAGCATTCCTAGACTCTGCTATATTTCACACAAAGCCTGTTCAACGAGCTTATGGCGCCGTGAACCTCTAATGGGGACCCTCCGTGCCGCTTAGGTGATCAGAGCAACATTTTACCAAATGTGGCTTTGAAACCCGAGGATCCATATATATTTCATTAGACCATTAAAGCACGCGGACTTCTACATATAATCAACACCTCACCCCACCAAGATTTGAACCCACAATCTTATAATTGTGACCGGGGGACGCTTACTCTGGGCAACCAAGACAATAAAGCAGTACTAGACTTGCTATATTTCACAAAGCCTGTTCAATCCAGCCATATTTCGTGAAACTCTTAATGGGGACTACCCGTGTTTAAGTGTTCAGACCAACATTTTACCAAATGCGGTCAAACACGAGATCCATATATATATTTCATTAGCCCAATAAAGCACGCGGACTTCTTCATATAATCAACACCTCACCCCACCAGGATTCAACCAACGAATCCCACTGCAGGACTGGGGAACGCTACCGCCCACCAGGACAATAAAAGCAGTCCTAGACTCTGCTATTTTTCACACAAAGCCTGTTCAACAAGCTTATGGCGCCGTGAACCTCTAATGGGGACCACCCATGCCGCTTAGGTGATCATAGCAACGTTTTACCAAATGCGGCTTCGAAACACGAGGATCCATATATATTTCATTAGCCCAATAAAGCACGCGGACTTCTTCATATAATCAACACCTCACCCCACCAGGATTTGAACCCATGGTCTTATAATTGTGACCGGGCGACGTTACCTCAGGGCCACCAGGAAACTAAAAGTATTCCTAGACTCTGCTATATTTCACACAAGGCCTGTTCAACGAGCTTATGGCGCCGTGAACCTCTAATGGGGACCACCCGTGCCGCTTAGGTGATCAGAGCAACATTTTACCAAATGCGGCTTCGAAACCCGCGGATCCATTGATATTTCATTAGCCCAATAAAGCACGCGGACTTCTACATATAATCAACACCTCACCGCACCAGGATTTGAACCCACGATCTTATAATTGTGACCGGGGAATGCTACCTCTGGGCCACCAGGACACTAAAAGCATTCCTAGACTCTGTTATATTTCACACAAAGCCTGTTCAACGAGCTTATGGCGCCGTGAACTCCCCTAATGGGGACCTCAATGAAAAGCTTCTTAGGTGATCAGACCAACATTTTACCAAATGCGGCTTCGAAAGAAGAAGGATCCATATATATTTCATTAGCCCAATAAAGCACGCGGACTTCTACATTTAATCAACACCTCACCCCACCAGGATTTGAACCCACGATCTTATAATTGTGACCGGGGAATGCTACCTCTGCGCCACCAGGACACTAAAAGCATTCCTAGACTCTGCTATATTTCACACAAAGCCTGTTCAACGGGCTTGGGCAACGTGAACCTCTTTGCGGGGGACCACACCCGCGTCGCTAGGTGATCAGAGAATGTTTTACCAAATGCGTGCTTCGAAACAAGGAGGATCCATAAATATTTCATTAGCCCAATAAAGCAAGCAGACTTCTACATATAATCAACACTTCACCCCACCAAGATTTGAACCCACGATCTTATAATTGTGACCGGGGAACGCTACCTCTGGGCCACCAGGACAAGAAATGCAGTCCTAGACTCTGGTATATTTCACACAAAGCCTGTTCAACGAGCTTATGGCGCGGTGAAACTCTAATTGGGACCACCCGTGCAGCTTAGGTGATCAGAGCAACGTTTTACCAAATCCGGCTTCGAAACACGAGGATCCATATATATTTCATTAGGCCAATAAAGCATGCGAACTTCTACATATAATCAACACCTCACCCCATCAGGATTCAAACCCACGATCTTATAATTGTGACCGGGGTATGCTACCTCTGGGCCACCAGGAATATAAAATCAGTCCTAGACTCTACTATATTTCACACAAAGACTGTTCAACGACCTTATGGCGCCATGAACCTCTAATGGGGACCACCCGTGCCGCTTAGTTAATCAGAGCAACATTTTACCAAATCCGGCTTGGAAACACGAGGATCCATAAATATTTCATTAGCCCAATAAATCACTCGGACGTCTACATATAATCAACACCTCACCCTAACTAAAGCCTGTTCAACGACCTTATGGCGCCATGAACCTCTAATGGGGACCACCCATGCCGCTTTGGTGATCAGGTCAACGTTTTACCAAATCTGGCTTCGAAACACGAGGATCCATATATATTTCATTAGCCCAATAAAGCATGCGGACTTCTACATATAATCAACACCTCACCCCACCAGGATTTGAACCCACGATCCTATAATTGTGATCGGGGAACGCTACCTCTAGGCCACTAGGACAATAAAAGCAGTCCTAGACTCTGCTATATTTCACACAAAGCCTGTTCAACGAGCTTATGGCGCTGTGAACCACTATAGGGGACCACCCGTGCCGCTTAGGTGAACAGAGCAACGTTTTACCAAATGCGGCTTCGAAACACGAGGATCCATATATATTTCATTAACCCAATAAAGCACGCGGACTTCTACATATTATCAACGCCTCACCCCACCAGGATTCAAACCCACGGTCTTATAATTGTGACCGGGTATGCTACATCTGGGCCACCTGGAAAATAAAAGCAGTCCTAGACTCTACTATATTTCACACAAAGCCTATTCAACGACCTTATGTCGCCATGAACCTCTAATGGGGACCACCCGTGCCGCTTAGGTGATCAGATCAACGTTTTACCAAATCCGGCTTGGAAACACGAGGATCCATATATATTTCATTAGCCCAATAAAGCACTCGGACTTCTACATATAATCAACACCTCACCCCACCAGGATTCAAACCCACAATCTTATAATTGTGACCTGGGTATGCTACCTCTGGGCCACCAGGACAATAAAAGCAGTCCTAGACTCTACTATATTTCACACAAAGCCTGTTCAACGAGCTTATGGCACTGTGAACCACTATAGGGGACCACCCATGCCGCTTAGGTGATCAGAGCAAGGTTTTACTAAATGCGGTTTCGAAACACGAGGATCCATATATATTTCATTAGCCCAATAAAGCACGCGGACTTCTACATATAATCAACGCCTCACCCCACCAGGATTTGAAGCCACGATCCTATAATTGTGACCGGGGAACGCTACCTCTGGGCCAACAGGACAATAAAAGCATTCGTAGACTCTGCTATATTTCACACAAAGCCTGTTCAATGAGCTTATGGCGCCGTGAACCTCTAATGGGGACCACCCGTGCTGCTTAGGTGATCAGAGCAACGTTTTACCAAATACAGCTACAAAACACGAGGATCCAAATATATTTCATTTGCCCAATAAAGCACGCGGCTTCTACATATAATCAACACCTCACCCCACCAGGATTCGAACCCACAATCTTCTAATTGTAACCGGGAAACGCTACCTCTGGGCCACCAGGACAATAAAAGCAGACCTAGACTCTGCTATATTTCACAAAAAGCCTGTTCAACGAGCTTATGGCGCCGTGAACCCCTAATGGGGACCACGAGTGCCGCTTAGGTGATCAGACCAACATTTTACCAAATGCGGCTTCGAAGAAATTAGAAGGATCCATATATATTTCATTAGCCCAATAAAGCACGCGACTTCTACATTTAATCAACACCTCACCCCACCAGGATTTGAAACCTTACCTTATCTTATAATTGTGACCGTAATGCTACTCTAAATACCAGGACACTAAAAGCATTCCTAGACTCTGCTATATTTCACACAAAGCCTGTTCAACGGGCTTGTTGCACCGTGAACCTTTAATGGGGACCACCCGTGCCGCTTAGGTGATCAGAGCAACGTTTTACCAAATGCGGCTTCGAAACAAGGAGGATCCATAAATATTTCATTAGCCCAATAAAGCAAGCAGACTTCTACATATAATCAACACTTCACCCCACCAAGATTTGAACCCACGATCTTATAATTGTGACCGGGGAACGCTACCTCTGGGCCACCAGGACAAGAAATGCAGTCCTAGACTCTGGTATATTTCACACAAAGCCTGTTCAACGAGCTTATGGCGCGGTGAAACTCTAATTGGGACCAATTGCAGCTTGTGTGATCAGAGCAACGTTTTACCAACCGCTTCAAAACACGAGGATCCATATATATTTCCTTAGCCCAATAAAGCACGCGGACTTCTACATATAATCAACACCTCACCACCACCAGGATTTGAACCAAAGATCTTATAATTGTGACCGGGGAACGCTATCTCTGGGCCACCAGGACAATAAAAGCAGTCCTAGACTCTGCTATATTTCACACAAAGCCTGTTCAAAGAGCTTATGGCGCCATGAACCTCTAATGGGGACCACCCGTGCCGCTTAGGTAATCATAACAACGTTTTACCAAATGGGGTTTCGAAACACGTAGATCCATATATATTTCATTAGCCCAATAAATCACTCGACTTCTACATATAATCAACACCTCACCCTACCAGGACTAAAACCCACAATCTTATAATTGTGACCGGGGGTATGCTACCCTGGGCCACCAGGACAATAAAAGCAGTCCTAGACTCTACTATATTTCACACAAAGCCTGTTCAACGAGCTTATGGCGCCAGAACTACTATAGGGGACCACCCATGCCGCTTAGGTGATCATAGCAACGTTTTACCAAATGCGGCTTCGAAACACGAGGATCCATATATATTTCATTAGCCCAATAAAGCACGCGGACTTCTCCATATAATCAACACCTCACCCCACCAGGATTTGAACCCATGGTCTTATAATTGTGACCGGGCGACGTTACCTCAGGGCCACTAGGAAACTAAAAGTATTCCTAGACTCTGCTATATTTCACACAAGGCCTGTTCAACGAGCTTATGGCGCCGTGAAACTCTAATGGGGACCACCCGTGCCGCTTAGCTGATCAGACCAACGTTTTACCAAATGCGGCTTCGAAACACGAGGATCCATATATATTTCATTAGCCCAATAAAGCACGCGGACTTCTTCATATAATCAACACCTCACCCCACCAGGATTCGAACGAACGATCTTCTAATTGTGACCGGGGAACGCTACCTCTGGCCCACCAGGATACTAAAAGCACTCTAGACTTCTGTTATATTTCACACAAAGCCTGTTCAACGAGCTTATGGCGCCGTGAACCCCTAATGGGGACCACGAGTGCCGCTTAGGTGATCAGACCAACATTTTACCAAATGCGGCTTCGAAAGAAGAAGGATCCATATATATTTCATTAGCCCAACAAAGCACGCGGACTTCTACATTTAATCAACACCTCACCCCACCAGGATTTGAACCCACGATCTTATAATTGTGACCGGGGAACGCTACCTCTGGGCCACCAGGACAATAAAAGCAGTCTTAGACTCTGCTATATTTCACACAAGGCCTGTTCAACGAGCTTATGGCGTCGTGAACCTCTAATGGGGACCACCCATGCCGCTTTTAGGGTGATCAGAGCAACGTTTACCAAATGCGGCTTCAAAACAAGGAGGATCCATAAATATTTCATTAGCCCAACAAAACAAGCAGACTTCTACATATAATCAACACTTCACCCACCAAGATTTGAACCCACGATCTTATAATTGTGACCGGGGAACGCTACCTCTGGGCCACCAGGACAAGAAATGCAGTCCTAGACTCTGGTATATTTCACACAAAGCCGGTTCAACGAGCTTATGGCACTGCGAACCACTATTGGGTACCACCCGTGCAGCTTAGGTGATCAGAGCAACGTTTTACCAAATCCGGCTTCGAAACACGAGGATCCATATATATTTCATTAGCCCAATAAAGCACGCGAACTTCTACATATAATCAACACCTCACCCTATCAGGATTCAAACCCACGATCTTATAATTGTGACCGGGGTATGCTACCTCTGGGCCACCAGGACAATAAAAGCAGTCCTAGACTCTACTATATTTCACACAAAGACTGTTCAACGACCTTATGGCGCCATGAACCTCTAATGGGGACCACCCGTGCCGCTTAGTTAATCAGAGCAACATTTTACCAAATCCGGCTTGGAAACACGAGGATCCATATATATTTCATTAGCCCAATAAATCACTCGGACGTCTACATATAATCAACACCTCACCCTACCAGGATTCAAACCCACGATCTTATAATTGTGACCGGGGTATGCTACCTCTGGGCCACCAGGACAATAAAAGCAGTCCTAGACTCTACTATATTTCACACAAAGCCTGTTCAACGACCTTATGGCGCCATGAACCTCTAATGGGGACCACCCGTGCCGCTTAGGTGATCAGGTCAACGTTTTACCAAATCTGGCTTCGAAACACGAGGATCCATATATATTTCATTAGCCCAAAAAAGGACGCGGACTTCTACATATAATCAACACCTCACCCCACCAGGATTTGAACCCACGATCCTATAATTGTGACCGGAGAACGCTACCTCTAGCCACTAGGACAATAAAAGCAGTCCTAGACTCTACTATATTTCACACAAAGCCTGTTCAACGACCTTATGGCTCCGTGAACCTCTAATGGGGACCACCCATGCCGCTTAGGTGATCATAGCAACGTTTTGCCAAATGCGGCTTCGAAACACGAGGATCCATATATATTTCATTAGCCCAATAAAGCACGCGGATTTCTACATATTATCAACGCCTCACCCCACCAGGATTTGAAGCCACGATCTTATAATAGTGACCGGGGAACGCTACCTCTGGGCCACCAGGACAATAAAAGCAGTCCTAGACACTCCTATATTTCACACAAAGCCTGTTCAACGAGCTTATGGCGCTGTGAACCTCTAATGGGGACAACCCGTGCCGCTTAGGTGATCAGAGCAACGTTTTACCAAATGCAGCTTCGAGTCACGAGGATCCATATATATTTCATTAGCCCAACAAAGCACGCGGACTTCTTCATATAATCAACACCTCACCCCACCAGGATTCGAACCCACGATCTTCTAATTGTGACCGGGGAACGCTACCTATGGGCCACCAGGACACTATAAGCAGTCCTAGACTCTGTTATATTTCACACAAAGCCTGTTCAACGAGCTTATGGCGCCGAGAACCACTGTAGGGGACCACCCGTGCCGGTTAGGTGATCAGAGCAACGTTTTACCAAATGCGGCTTCGAGACACGAGGATTCAAATATATTTCATTAGCCCAATAAAGCACTCGGACTTCTACATATAATCAACACCTCACCCCACCAAGATTCAAACCCACGGTCTTATAATTGTGACCGGGTATGCTACATCTGGGCCACCTGGAAAATAAAAGCAGTCCTAGACTCTACTATATTTCACACAAAGCCTATTCAACGACCTTATGGCGCCATGAACCTCTAATGGGGACCACCCATGCCGCTTAGGTGATCAGATCAACGTTTTACCAAATCCGGCTTGGAAACACGAGGATCCATATATATTTCATTAGCCCAATAAAGCACTCGGACTTCTACATATAATCAACACCTCACCCCACCAGGATTCAAACCCACAATCTTATAATTGTGACCGGGGTATGCTACCTCTGGGCCACCAGGACAATAAAAGCAGTCCTAGACTCTACTATATTTCACACAAAGCCTGTTCAACGAGCTTATGGCGCTGTGAACCACTATAGGGGACCACCCATGCCGCTTAGGTGATCAGAGCAAGGTTTTACTAAATGCGGTTTTGAAACACGAGGATCCATATATATTTCATTAGCCCAATAAAGCACGCGGACTTCTACATATAATCAACGCCTCACCCCACCAGGATTCGAACCCACGATCTTATATTTGTGACCGGGGAACGCTACCTCTGGGCCAACAGGACAATAAAAGCATTCGTAGACTCTGCTATATTTCACACAAAGCCTGTTCAATGAGCTTATGGCGCCGTGAACCTCTAATGGGGACCACCCGTGCTGCTTAGGTGATCAGTGCAACGTTTTACCAAATACAGCTTCAAAACACGTGGATCCAAATATATTTCATTTGCCCAATAAAGCACGCGGCTTCTACAAATAATCAACACCTCACCCCACCAGGATTCGAACCCACAATCTTCTAATTGTAACCGGGAAACGCTACCTCTGGGCCACCAGGACAATAAAAGCAGTCCTAGACTCTGTTATATTTCACACAAAGCCTGTTCAACGAGCTTATGGCGCCGTGAACCCCTAATGGGGACCACGAGTGCCGCTTAGGTGATCAGACCAACATTTTACCAAATGCGGCTTCGAAAGAAGAAGGATCCATATATATTTCATTAGCCCAATAAAGCACGCGGACTTCTACATTTAATCAACACCTCACCCCACCAGGATTTGAACCCACGATCTTATAATTGTGACCGGGGAATGCTACCTCTGGGCCACCAGGACACTAAAAGCATTCCTAGACTCTGCTATATTTCACACAAAGCCTGTTCAACGGGCTTGTTGCACCGTGAACCTCTAATGGGGACCACCCGTGCCGCTTAGGTGATCAGAGCAACGTTTTACCAAATGCGGCTTCGAAACAAGGAGGATCCATAAATATTTCATTTGCCCAATAAAGCAAGCAGACTTCTACATATAATCAACACTTCACCCCACCTCAAGATTTGAAACTCACGATCTTATAATTGTGACCGGGGAACGCTACCTCTGGGCCACCAGGACAAGAAATGCAGTCCTAGACTCTGGTATATTTCACACAAAGCCTGTTCAACGAGCTTATGGCACTGCGAACCACTATTGGGTACCACCCGTGCAGCTTAGGTGATCAGAGCAACGTTTTACCAAATCCGGCTTCGAAACACGAGGATCCATATATATTTCATTAGCCCAATAAAGCACGCGAACTTCTACATATAATCAACACCTCACCCCATTAGGATTCAAACCCACGATCTTATAATTGTGACCGGGGTATGCTACCTCTGGGCCACCAGGAATATAAAAACAGTCCTAGACTCTACTATATTTCACAAAAAGACTGTTCAACGACCTTATATGCCATGAACTCCCTAATGGGGACCACCCAAAAGGCTTAGTTAATCAGGAGCAACATTTTACAACCGCTTGGAAACACGAGGATCCATATATATTTCATTAGCCCAATAAATCACTCGGACGTCTACATATAATCAACACCTCACCCTACCAGGATTCAAACCCACGATCTTATAATTGTGACTGGGGTATGCTACCTCTGGGCCACCAGGACAATAAAAGCAGTCCTAGACTCTACTATATTTCACACAAAGCCTGTTCAACGACGTTATGGCGCCATGAACCTCTAATGGGGACCACCCGTGCCGCTTTGGTGATCAGGTCAACGTTTTACCAAATCTGGCTTCGAAACACGAGGATCCATATATATTCTTAATAGCCCACAGGTGCTAATGCCGGACTTTCACATAATCAACACTTCCCACCAGGATTTGAACCCCACGATTCTATAATTGTGACCGGGAACGCTTAATACCTCTGGGCCACTAGGGACAATAAAAGCAGTCCTAGACTCTTGCTATATTTCACAAAAGCCTGTTCAATCTAGCTATGGCGCCAGAACCACTATAGGGGACCACCCATGCCGCTTAGGTGATCATAGCAACGTTTTACCAAATGCGGCTTCGAAACACGAGGATCCATATATATTTCATTAGCCCAATAAAGCACGCGGACTTCTACATATTATCAACGCCTCACCCCACCAGGATTTGAAGCCACGATCTTATAATAGTGACCGGGGAACGCTACCTCTGGGCCACCATGACAATAAAAGCAGTCCTAGACACTCCTATATTTCACACAAAGCCTGTTCAACGAGCTTATGGCGCTGTGAACCTCTAATGGGGACAACCCGTGCCGCTTAGGTGATCAGAGCAATGTTTTACCAAATGCAGCTTCGAGTCACGAGGATCCATATATATTTCATTAGCCCAAAAAAGCACGCGGACTTCTTCATATAATCAACACCTCACCCCACCAGGATTCGAACCCACGATCTATAATTGTGACCGGGGTATGCTACCTCTGGGCCACCAGGACACAAAAGCATTCCTAGACTCTCCTATATTTCACACAAAGCCTGTTCAACGAGCTTATGGCGCCGTGAACCTCTAATGGGGACCACCCGTGCCGCTTAGTTAATCAGAGCAACGTTTTACCAAATCCGGCTTCGAAACCCGAGGATCCATATATTTTTCATTAGCCCAATAAAGCACGCAGACTTCTACATATAATCAACACCTCACCCCACCAGCATTTGAACCCACGATCTTATAATTGTGACCGGGGAATGCTACCTTTGGGCCACCAGGACAATAAAAGCAGTCCTAGACTCTGCTATATTTCACACAAAGCCTGTTCAACGAGCTTATGGCGCTGTGAACCTCTAATGGGGACCATCCGTGCCGCTTAGGTCATCAGAGCAACGTTTTACCAAATGCGGCTTCGAAACACTAGGATCCATATATATTTCATTAGCCCAATAGAGCACGTGGACTTCTACATATAATCAACACCTCACTCCACCAGGATTCGAACCCACGATCCTATAATTGTGACCAAGGAACGCTACCTATGGGCCACCAGGACACTATAAGCAGTCCTAGACTCAGTTAAATTTCACACAAAGCCTGTTCAACGAGCTTATGGCGCTGTGAACCACTATAGGGGACCACCCGTGCCGCTTAGGTGAACAGAGCAACGTTTTACCAAATGCGGCTTCGAAACACGAGGATCCATATATATTTCATTAACCCAATAATGCACGCGGACTTCTACATATTATCAACGCCTCACCCCACCAGGATTTGAAGCCACGATCTTATAATAGTGACCGGGGAACGCTACCTCTGGGCCACCAGGACAATAAAAGCAGTCCTAGACACTCCTATATTTCACACAAAGCCTGTTCAACGAGCTTATGGCGCTGTGAACCTCTAATGGGGACAACCCGTGCCGCTTAGGTGATCAGAGCAACGTTTTACCAAATGCAGCTTCGAAACACGAGGATCCATATATATTTCATTAGCCCAATAAAGCACGCGGACTTCTTCATATAATCAACACCTCACCCCACCAGGATTCGAACCAACGAACTTCTAATTGTGACCGGGGAATGCTACCTCTGGACCACCAGGACAATAAAAGCAGTCCTAGACTCTGCTATTTTTCACACAAAGCCTGTTCAACGAGCTTATGGCTCCGTGAACCTCTAATGGGGACCACCCATGCCGCTTAGGTGATCATAGCAACGTTTTACCAAATGCGGCTTCGAAACACGAGGATCCATATATATTTCATTAGCCCAATAAAGCACGCGGACTTCTTCATATAATCAACACCTCACCCCACCAGGATTTGAACCCATGGTCTTATAATTGTGACCGGGCGACGTTACCTTAGGGCCACCAG
This sequence comes from Homarus americanus, assembly GCF_018991925.1. Taxonomy (NCBI): domain Eukaryota; kingdom Metazoa; phylum Arthropoda; class Malacostraca; order Decapoda; family Nephropidae; genus Homarus; species Homarus americanus. The sequence continues at coordinate 226 of NW_024725646.1, read as the reverse complement.
GAAACTAAAAGTATTCCTAGACTCTGCTATATTTCACACAAGGCCTGTTCAACGAGCTTATGGCGCCGTGAACCTCTAATGGGGACCACCCGTGCCGCTTAGGTGATCAGAGCAACATTTTACCAAATGCGGCTTCGAAACACGAGGATCCATATATATTTCATTAGCCCAATAAAGCACTCGGACTTCTACATATAATCAACACCTCACCCCACCAGGATTCAAA
>NW_024725645.1:0-27294 GCF_018991925.1 Homarus americanus | reverse complement strand
TTGTTATTCTCGATCAGGGGCCTTGGTTATACTCGACCAGGGGACTTTGTTATACTCGACCAGGGGACATTGTTATACTCGATGAGGGGGCTTTGATATACCCGATCAGGGGGCTTTGTTATATTCGACGAGGGGCCTTTGTTATACTCGATCAAGGGATGTGTTATACTCGATCAAGGGACTTTGTTATACTCGATTAGGTGACTTTGTTATACTCGACCATGGGACTTTGTTATACTCGATCTGAGGACTTTGTTATACTCGATCAGGGGACTTTGTTATACTCGACCAGGGGACTTTGTTATACTCGACCAGGGGACTTTGTTATACTTGATCAGGGGACTTTTTTATATTCGATCAGGGTTTTTGTTATACTCGATTAGGGGCCTTTATTATACTCGATCAAGGGCCTTTGTTTTTTCTCGATCAGGGGACTTTGTTATACTCGATCAGAGGACTTTGTTATACTCGATTAGGGGACTTTGTTATACTCGACCAGGGGACTTTGTTATACCCGATCAGGGGACTTTGTTATACTCGATCAGGGGACATTACTGTACTCGATTTGGGGCCTTTGTTATACTCGATCAGGGGACTTTGATATACTCGATCAGGGGGCTTTATTATATTCGACCAGGGGCCTTTGTTATGCCCAATCAGGGTACTTTGTTATACTCGATCAGGGGCCTTTGTTATACTATATTAGAGGCTTTTGTTATACTCGAACCAGGGGAATTTGTTATATTCGATAAGGGGACTTTGTTATACTCGATGAGGGGCCTTTGTTATATTCGATCAGGGGACATTACTACACTCGACTCGGGAACTTTGTTATACTCGATCAGGGCCTTTATTATACTCGACATGGGGGGTTTGATAAACGCGATCAGGGGTCTTTCTTATACTCGATGAAGGGGCTCTTTATACTCGACCAGGGTGATTTGTTATGTTCGACCAGTGGCCTTTGTTATACTCGATCAAGGGGCTTTGTTATATTCGAATTGGGGACTTTGTTATATTCGACCAGGGGCCTTTGTTATGGTCAGCCAGGGGACTTTGTTATACTCGATGAGGGGACTTTGTTATACTCGATCAGGGGGGCTTTGTTTTCCTCGACTAGTGGACTTTGTTATACTCGATCAGGGGACTTTGTTATACTTGATCAGGGGACTTTGTAGTATTCGATCCGGGGGGGCTTTGTTATACTCGATGAGGGGCCTTTGTTAGTTCATTCTATTTTTTCACGAAAAACGTTTGTTTTCTCCTCAAACACACTGTTTTTAGTTAGTTTTACTTTTAGTACGGGAAACATCAGTTTCTGCTCAAAAACAGTGTATTTTAGTAAGTTTTACTTTTATCACGGAAACGCTTGTCTTCTGCAAAAAACGCTGTTTATAGTTAGTTTTACTTCTTGCATACGAAACACTCAGTTTTTACTAAAAACAGTGTATTTTAGTAGGTTTTTCTTCTCCCAGGGAAAATGCTTTTACTAGAAGAAGTAAACTAACTAAAAACAACATTTTTAGGATAAGAAAACGTATTTTTGAGCAGAAAACAAGCTTTTTTCGAGAAAAAATAGAATGAACTAAATTGCACTAAGTTGTGCAGAAAACAAGCATATTCCGTAAAAAGAAGTAAAACAAACGAATTCCACTGTTTTCATTCTAAATTGAGTTTTTTCACTAGAAGAAGTAAAACTAACTAGAAGCATCGTTTTGAACAGAAAATAAGCGCTTTTCGTGAAAAAATTAAAATGTACAAAAATGCACTGCTTTGTCTAGAAAACTAGCGTATTCCGTGAAAATAAGTAAAACTAACGAATTCCACTGTTTTCATTTAAAATTGGGTGTTTTTACTAGAAGAATTAAAACTAACTAAAAACAGCATTCTTAGGAGAAAAAAAGCGTTTTCCGTGAGAGAAGTAAAACTTACTAATATACACTGTTTTTGAGTAAAAACTGAGTGTTTCCAGTGCAAGAAGTAAAATTAACTATAGACAGCGTGTTTAAGCAGAAGACAAGCGTTTTTCGAGAAAAAATAGAATGAACTAAATTGCACTACGTTGTACAGAAAACAAGCGTATTCTGTAAAAAGAAGTAAAACTAACGAATTCCACTGTTTTCATTCTAAATTGAGTTTTTTCACTAGAATAAGTAAAACTAACTAAAAGCATCGTTTTGAACAGAAAATAAGCGTTTTCTGTAACAGAAGTAAAACTTTCTAAAATACACCGTTTTTTAGCTTAAACTGAGATTTCAAGTAAAAAAGTAAAACTAACTAAAGGCAGTGTGTTTGAGGAGAGAAGAAGCATTTTCCGTGACAAGATATGAATGAACAAACATACACTATTTGTGCAGAAAACAAGCGTATTCTGTGAAAAGAAGTAAAACGAATTCAACTCTTTTCATTAAAAATTTAGAGTTTTCACCAGAAGAAGTAGAACTAACTAAAAATACCATTTTTAGGAGAAAAAAAAAGCGTTTTCCGTGGGAGAAGAAAAACTTACTAAAATACTTGATTTTTGAGCAGAAAGTGATGTTTCTAGTAAGAGAATTAACACTAACCATAAGCAGCGTTTTAAATAAAAAAAAGCGTTTTCCGTAGAAGTAAAGCTTACTAAAATATACTGTTTTTGAGCATAAACTGTTTTGAGCAGAATATAAGCGTAATTCGTGAACAAAAATAAAATGAACTAAAATGAACTGCTTTGTCCAGAAAACAAGCGTATTCTGAGAAAACAAATAAACCTACCGAATTCCACCTTATTCATTTAAAATTGGGTGTTTTTACTAGAAGAAGTAAAACTAACTAAATACAGCATTTCTTTGGATAAAAAAAGCGTTTTCATGAGAGAATTAAAACTTACTAATATACATTGTTTTTGAGTAAAAACTGAGTCTTCCAGTACAAGAAGTAAAACTAACTAACAGCAGTGTGTTTGAGCAGAAAACATGCGTTTTCCGTGAAAAGACGTCAGTGAACTAAAATACACCGTTTTGAGCAGAAAACAAACGTTTTTCGTGAAAAAAATATATTGACCGAAAATGCACTGATTTGTGAAAAAAACAAGCGTATTCCGTGAAAAGAAGTAAAACTACAGAATTCCACTGTTTTCATTTAAAGTTGGGTGTTTTTACTAGAAGAAGTAAAACTAACAAAAAACGCCATTTTTAGGATAAAAAAAGCGTTTCCGTGTGTGAAGTAAAACTGACTAATATACTCTGTTTTTGAGTGAACACTAACTATAAACAGCGTGTTTGAGCAGAAAACAAGCGTTTTTCGAGAAAAAATAGAATGAACTAAATTGCACTACGTTGTGCAGAAAACAAGCGTATTCCGTAAAAAGAAGTAAAACTAACGAATTCCACTGTTTTCATTCAAAATTTAGTTTTTTCACTAGAAGAAGTAATACTAACTAGAAGCATCGTTTTGAACAGAAAATAAGCGTTTTCTTTAAGAGAAGTAAAACTTACTAAAATACACTGCTTTTTAGCTTAAACTGACATTTCAAGTAAAAAAAGTAAAAGTAACTAAAAGCAGTGTGTTTGATCAAAATACAAGCATTTTCCGTGAAAAGATATGAATGAACAAAAATACCCTGTTTTGAAGAGAAAACAAACATTTTCCGTGACAAGATATGAATGAACAAAAATACACTGTTTTGTGCAGAAACCAAGTGTATTCTGTGAAAAGAAGTAAAACCAACGAATTCAACGATTTTCATTCAAAATTTAGTGTTTTCACCAGAATAGTAGAACTAACAAAAAACAGCATTTTTAGGAGAAAAAAAAGCGTTTTCAGTGGGAGAAGAAAAACTTGCTAAAATACTCGATTTTTGAGCAGAAAGTGATGTTTCCAGTAAGAGAAGTAAAACTAACTATAAGCAGCATTTTTTAGCAGAAAAAAAGCGTTTTCTGTAGAAGTAAAGCTTACTAAAATATACTGTTTTTCAGCATAAACTGAGATTTCAAGTAAAAGAAGTAAAACTAAATAAAGGCAGTGTGTTTGAGCACAAAACAGGCATTTTCCGTGAAAGGGATGAATAAACAAAAATACACCGTTTTAAGCAGAAAACAAGCGTTTTTCGCGAAAAAAATATAATGTACTAAAATGTACTACGTTGTGCAGAAAACAAGCGTATTCCGTAAAAATAAGTAAAACTAACGAATTCCACTGTTTTCATTTAAAATTGGGTGTTTTTACTAGAAGAAGTAAAACTTACTAGAAGCATCGTTTTGAACAGAAAATAAGCGCTTTTCGTGAAAAAAAATAAAATGAACTAAAATGCACTACTTTGTCTAGAAAACTAGCGTATTCCGTGAAAATAAGTAAAACTAACGAATTTCAGTTTTCATTTAAAATTGGGTGTTTTTACTAGAAGAATTAAAACTAACTAAAACAGCATTCTTAGGAGAAAAAAAGCGTTTTCCGTGAGAAAAGTAAAACTTACTAATATACACTGTTTTTTAGTAAAAACTGAGTGTTTCCAGTGCAAGAAGTAAAACTAACTATAAACAGCGTGTTTGAGCAGAAAACAAGCGTTCTACGTGAAAAATAAATAAACTAAACTAAAATGCACTGCTTTTTTCAGAAAACAAAGGTATTTCGTGAAAAGAAGTAAAACTAACGAATTCCACTCTTTTCATTCTTAATTGAGTTTTTTCAGTAGAAGAAGTAAAAGTAACTAGAAGCATCGTTTTGTACAGAAAATAAGCGTTTTCTGTAAGAGAAGTAAAACTTACTAAAATACACTGTTTTTGAGCATAAACTGAGATTTCAAGTAAAAGAAGTAAAACTAACTAAAGGCATTGTGTTTGAGCAGAAAACAAGCGTTTTCCGTGAAAAGATATGAATGAACAAAAATACACTGTTTTGAGCAAATTATAAGCGTTTTTCGTGAACAAAAATAAGCTGAACTAAACTGCACTGCTTTGTCCAGAAAACAAGCGTATTCCGAGAAAACAAATAAAACTAACGAATTCCACCTTTTTCATTTAAAATTGGGTGTTTTTACTAGAAGAAGTAAAACTAACTAAATACAGCATTTCTTTGGATAAAAAAAGCGTTTTCATTAGAGAATTAAAACTTACTAATATACATTGTTTTTGAGTAAAAACTGAGTGTTTCCAGTACAAGAAGTAAAACTAACTAAAAGCAGTATGTTTGAGCAGAAAACAAGCGTTTTCCGTGAAGAAACTATAAAGCCCGAAAATGCGCTGATTTGTGAAAAATCAAGCGTATTCCGTGAAAAGAAGTAAAACTAAAGAATTCCACGTGTTTTCATTTAAAATTGGGTGTTTTACTAGAAGAAGTAAAACTAACTAAAAACGCCATTTTTAGGATAAAAAAAGCGTTTTCCGTGAGAGAAGTAAAACACTAAAATACACTGTTTTTGAGTAAAAACTAACTATAAACAGCGATTTTGAGCAGAAGACAAACGTTTTTCGAGAAAAAATAGAATGAACTAAATTGCACTACGTTGTGTAGAAAACAAGCGAATTCCGTAAAAAAAAGTAAAACAAACGAATTCCACTGTTTTCATTTAAAATTGGGTGTTTTTACTAGATGAAGTAAAACTAACTAAAAACAGTATGTTTAGGATAAAAAAAAGCGTTTTGCGTGAGAGAGGTAAAACTTACTAATATACTCTGTTTTTTAGTAAAAACTAACTATAAACAGCGTGTTTGAGCAGAAGACAAGCGTTTTTCGAGAAAAAATAAAATGAACTAAATTGCACTACGTTGTGTAGAAAACAAGCGTATTCTGTAAAAAGAAGTAAAACTAACGAATTCCACTGTTTTAATTCTAAATTTAGTTTTTTCACTCGAAGAAGTAAAACTAACTAGAAGCATCGTTTTGAACAGAAAATAAGCGTTTTATGTAAGAAAAGTAACACTTACTAAAATACACTGCTTTTTAGCTTAAACTGAGATTTCAAGTAAAATAAGTAAAAGTAACTAAAGGCAGTGAGTTTGAGCAAAAAACAAGCATTTGTTATACTCGATTAGGTGACTTTGTTATACTCGACCATGGGACTTTGTTAAACTCGATCAGGGGACTTTGTTATACTCGACCAGGGGCCTTTATTATACTCAATCTAGGGCCTTTGTTATACTCGATCAGGGAACTTTGTTATACTCGATCAAGGGACTTTGTTAAGCTTGATTAGGGGCCTTTATTATACTCGATCAAGGGCCTTTGTTATAACCGATCAGTGGAATTTGTTATACTCGATCAGAGGACTATGGGATACTCGATCAGGGGACTTTGTTATACTCGACCAGGGGACTTTGTTATACTCGAGCAAGGGGCTTTGTTATACTCGATCAGGGGACATTACTATACTCGACCAGGGAACTTTGTTATACACGATCAGGGGATATGTTATACTCTATCAGGGGATGTGTTATACTCGATGAGGGGACTTTGTTATACTCGATCAGGAGGCTTTGTTACACTGAACCTGGGGCCTTTGTTTTACTCGATTAGTGGCCTTTGTTATACTCGATCAAGGGACTTTGTTATACTCGATTAGGGGACTTTGGTATACTCAATCAGAGGGCTTTGTTTTCCTCGATCAGGGGACTTTGTTATACTCGATCAGGGTCATTGTTATACTCCATCAGGGGCCTTTTGTTATGCTCGACCAGGGGACTTTGTTATACTCGATCAGGGGACTTTGTTATACTTGAAAGGGGACTTTGTAATATTCGATCAGGGGGCCTTTGTTATACTCGACCAGGGGACTTTGTTATACTCGATTAGGGGACTTTGTTATTCTCGATGAGGGAGCTTTGATATACCCGATCAGGGGACTTTGTTATACTCGATGATGGGACTTTGTTAAAGACCTTCAGAGGACTTTGTTATACTCAACCAGGGTCCTTTGTTATACTCGATCAAGGGACTTTGTTATACTCGATTAGGGGACTTTGGTATACTCAATCAGAGGGCTTTGTTTTCCTCGATCAGGGGACTTTGTTATACTCGATCAGGGTCATTGTTATACTCCATCAGGGGCCTTTGTTATGCTCGACCAGGGGACTTTGTTATACTCGATCAGGGGACTTTGTTATACTTGAAAGGGGACTTTGTAATATTCGATCAGGGGGCCTTTGTTATACTCGACCAGGGGTCTTTGTTATACTCGATTAGGGGACTTTGTTATTCTCGATGAGGGGGCTTTGATATACCCGATCAGGGGACTTTGTTATACTCGATGATGGGACTTTGTTAAACACCTTCAGAGGACTTTGTTATACTCAACCAGGGTCCTTTGTTATGGTCGACCAGTGGCCTTTGTTATACTCGATCAGGGAGCTTTGTTATATTCGATTAAGGGACTTTGTTATACTCTACCAGGGGCCTTTGTTATGGTCAACCAGGGGACTTTGTTATACTCAATCAGGGGACTTGTTTTACTCGATCAGGGGGCTTTGTTTTCCTCTACCAGGGGACTTTGTTATACTCGATCATGGGACTTGGTTATACCTGATTTGGGGACTTTGGTATACTCGATCAGAGGGCTATGTTTTCCTCGATCAGGGGACTTTCTTATACTCGATCAGGGGACTTTGGTATACTCGATCAGAGGGCTTTGTTTTCCTCGATCAGGGGACTTTGTCATACTCCATCAGGGTCATTGTTATACTCCATGAGGGGCCTTTGTTATGCTCGACCAGGGGACTTTGTTATACTCGATCAGGGGACTTTGTTATACTTGAAAGGGGACTTTGTAATATTCGATCAGGGGGCCTTTGGTATACTCGACCAGGGGACTTTGTTATACACGATGAGGGGCATTTGTTATACTCGATCAAGGGCCTTTGCTATACTCGATCAGAGGACTTTGTTAGACTTGATTCGGGGCCTTTGTTATAATCGATCAGGGGACTTTGTTATACTCGATTAGAGGGGATTTGTTATACTATATCAGGGGCTTTTGTTATACTCGAAGCAGGGGAATTTGGTATACTCGATCATGAGAATTTGTTATACTCGATCAGGGCCTTTATTATACTCGACGAGGGGGTTTGATATACTCGATCAGGGGACTTTGTTATACTCGGTCAGGGAGCTTTATTATACTCGATCAGGGGACTTTGTTATACTCGATAAGGGGACTTTGTTATACTCGATCAGGGGGCTTTGTTTTCGTCGATCAGGGGACTTTGTTATAGTCCATCAGGGTCTTTGTTATACTCCATTAGGGGCCTTTGTTATACTCGAATATGGGTCTTTTTTATACTCGATTAGGGGACTTTGTTATACGTGATCAGGGGACTTTGTAATATTCGATGAGGGGGGCTTTGTTATACTCAACCAGGGTCCTTTGTTATGCTCGATAAGGGGACTTTGTTATACTCGATCAGGGGCCTTTGTTATAATCGATCAGGGGACATTACTATACTCGACCAGGAAACTTCTTATACACGATCAAGGGATATGTTTTACTCGATCCTGGGATGTGTTACACTCGATCAGGGGACTTTGCTATACTCGATTAGGATGCTTTGTTATACTCAACCGGGGGCCTTTGTTATAATGGATTAGGGGCTTTTGGTATACTCAATCAAGGGACTTTGCTATTCTCAATCAGGGGACTTTGTTATACTCGATCAGGGGGCTTTGTTTATATCGACCAGGGGACTTTGTTATACTCCATCAGGGTCTTTGTTATATTCCATCAGGGGCCTTTGTTATACTCGACCAGGGGACTTTGTTATACTCGATCAAAGACTTTGTTATACTTGATCAGGGGACTTTGTAATATTCGATGAAGGGGGCTTTGTTATACTCGACCAGGGGCCTTTGTTATGCTCGATAAAGGGACTTTGTTATACTCGATCAGAGGGCTTTGTTATACTCGACCAGCGGACTTTGTTATACTCGATCAGGAGACGTTGTTATACTCGATTAGGGGACTTTGTTATACTCGATGAGGGGGCTTTGATATACTCGATCAGGGGCCTTTGTTATATTCGATTAGGGGACTTTGTTATACACGATCAGTGGGCTTTGATATACTCGACCAGGGACCTTTGTTATGCTCCATCAGGGGACTTTGTTATACTCGATCAGGGTCCTTTGTTATACTATATCAGGGGCTTTTGTTATACTCGAACCAGGAGAATTTGTTATACCCGATCATGAGACCTTGTTATACTCGATTAGGGAACATTTGTTATACTCGATCAGGGGTCTTTGATATACTCGACCAGGGTCGTTTGTTTTGCTGAACCAGTGGCCTTTGTTATACTCGATCAGGGGGCTTTGTTATATTCGATTAGGTGACTTTGTTATTCTCGATGAATAACAAAGCCTCTTGATCGAGTATAACAAAGTCTCCTTATCGAGCATAACAAAGGCCCCTGGTCGAGCACAACAAAGCCCCCGTGATTGAATAATACAAAGTCCCCTGATCATGTATAACAAAGTCCCCTGATCGAGTAAAACAAAGTTCCCTGTTTGAGTATAACAAAGGCCCCTAATGGAGTATTACAAAGACCCTGATGGAGTATAACAAAGGCCCCTAATGGAGTATAACAAAGACCCCGATGGAGTATAACAAAGTCCCCTAATCGAGGAAAACAAAGCCCCCTGATCGAGTATAACAAAGTCCCCAGATCGGGTATAACAAAGACCCCTCATCGAGTATAACACATCCCCTGATCGAGTATAACATATCTCCCGAGGTGCAGGTCCCAGTAAAGTGCAGTCTCAGATCGAGTATAGGAGTATGGCAAAGCCCCTGATATAGTATAACAAAGGCCCCTCATAGAGCATATCAAAGTCCCCTAATCGAGCATAACAAAGGCCCCAGGTCGAGTATAACAAAGCCCCCTAATCAGGTATAACAAAGTCACCTGATCGAGAATAACAAAGGCCCCTAATCGAGTATAACAAATGCCCCTCATCGAGTATAACAAAGTCCCCTAATCGAATATAACAAAGCCCCCATATCGAGTATAATAAAGTTCCCTGGTTGAATATAACAATGGCTCATGATCGAGTATAACAAAGGCCTCTCATCGAGTCTAACATAGTCCCCTGATCGATTATGACAAAGGCCCTTGATGGAGTATAACAAAGCCCAATCATCGAGTATGACAAAGTCCCCTGATCGAGTATAACACAGTCCCCTGGTCGAGGAAAACAAAGCCCCCTGATCAAGTATAACAAAGTCCCCTAATTGAGATTAACAAAGTCCCCTGGTTGACCATAACAAAGGCCCCTGGTCGAGTAAAACAAAGTTCCCTAATCGAATATAACAAAGTCTCCTGATCGAGTATAGCAAAGCCAAATCATCGAGTATAACAAAGTCCCCTAATCGAGAATAACAAAGTCCCCTGGTCGAGTATATCAAAGCCCCCTCATCGAGTATAACAAAGTCCTCTGGTCGAGCATAACAAAGGCCCCTGATCGACTATAACACAGTCCCCTGATCGAGTATAACAAAGTACCCTGGGCGAGTAAGACAAAGTCCCCTTATCGAGCATAACAAAGGCCCCTGGTCGAGTATAATAAAGCCCCCCTGATCGAATATTACAAAATCCAGTGATCAAGTATAACAAAGTCCCCTGATCGAGTATAACAAAGTCCCCTGTTCGAGTATAACAAAAGCCCCTGATGGAGTCTAACAAAGACGCTGATGGAGTATAACAAAGACCCCTGATCAAGGAAAACAAAGCTCCCTGATCGAGTATAACACAGTCCCCTCATCGAGTATAACACATCCCCTGATCGAGTATAACATATCCCCTGTTCGTGTATAACAAAATTCCCTTACTGAGTATAACAAAGTCCCCTGATCGAGTATATCAAACCCCCCTGGTCGAGTATAATAAAGGCCCTGATCGAGTATAACAAAGTTTCATGATCGAGTCTAACAAATTCCCCTGGTTCGAGTATAACAAAAGCCCCTCATATACTATAACAAAGGTCTCTCATCGAGCATAACAAAGGCCCCTGGTCGAGTATAACAAAGCCCCTGATCAGGTATAACAAAGTCCCCTGATCGAGAATAACAAAGGACCCTAATCGAGTCTAACAAAGTCCCCTGATCGAGTTTAGCAAAGGCCCTTGATCGAGTATAACAAGTGTCCCTCATCGAGTATAACCAAAGTCCCCTAATCGAATATAACAAAGCCCCCTAATCGAGAATAACAAAGTCCCCTGGTTGAATATAACAATAGCCCATGATTGGGTATAACAAAGGCCCCTGATCGAGTATAACAAAGGCCTCTCATCGAGTCTAACAAAGTCCCCTCATCGATTATGACAAAGGCCCTTGATCGAGTAAAACAAAGCCAAATCATCGAGTATAACAAAGTCCCCTTATCGAGTATAACAAAATCCCCTGGTCGAGGAATACAAAGCTCCCTGATCGAGTATAACAAAGTCCCCTGATTGAGTATAACAAAGTCCCCAGGTTGACCATAACAAAGGCCCCTGGTCGAGTATAACAAAGTACCCTAATCGAGTATAACAAAGTCCCTTGATCGAGTATAACAAAGCCCAATCATTGAGTATAACAAAGTCCCCTGATCGAGTATAACAAAGTCCCCTTATCGAGCATAACAAAGGCCCCTGGTCAGGTATAACAAAGCTCCCCTAAAAGAATATCACAAAGTCCAGTGATCAAGTATAACAAAGTCCCCTGATCGAGTATAACAAAGTCCCCTGGTCGAGTATAACAAAGGCCCCTGATGGAGTATAACAAAGACCCTAATCGAGTATAACAAAGTCCCATGATCGAGTATAACAAAGCCCAATCATTGAGTATAACAAATTCCACTGATCGAGTATAACAAAGTCCCCTGGTCGAGTAAAACAAATTCCCCTTATCGAGGATAACAAAGTCCCCTGGTTGAATATAACAATGGCCTATGATTGAGTATAACAAAGGCCCCTCATCGAGTGTAACAAAGTCCCCTCATGGAGTATAACAAAGTCCCTGATCGATTATGACAGAGGCCCTTGATCGAGTATAACAAAGTCCACTTATCGAGTATAACAAAGTCCCCTAGTCAAGTATTACAAATTCCCCTGATCGAGTATAACAAAGTCCCCCTGGTCGAGTATAACACTTCTCCTGATCGAGTATAACAAATTCCCCTGGTACGAGTATAACCAAGGCCCTTGATCGAGAATAACAAAGTCCTCTAATCGATTATAACAAAGTCCTCTTATCGAGCATAACAGAGGCCCCTGGTCGAGCATAACAAAGCCCCCCAGATCAAATAATACATAGTCCCCTGATCAAGTATAACAAATTCCCCAGATCGAGTATAACAAAGGCCCCTAATGGAGCATAACAAAGTCCCTGATGGAGTATAACAAAGTCCCTGATCGAGGATAACAAGGCCCCTGATCGAGTATAACAAAGTTCCCTGATCGAGTATAACAAAGGCCCCTGATCAAGTATAAAAAGTCCCCTGATCGAGCCTAACAAAGACCCCTGGTCGAGTATAACATAACGACCTCATCGAGTATAACAAAGTCCCCTGGTTGAGTATAACCAAGCCCCCTCATCGTGTATAGCAAAGTCCCCTGATCGAGTATAACAAATTCCCCTGATCGAGTATTACAAAGGCCCCCGGTTGAGTATAACAAAGCCTCCTGACTGAGTATAACAAAGTCCCCTGATCGAATATAACATATCCCCTGATCGTGTATAACAAAGTTCCCTGGTCGAGTATAGTAATGGCCCCTGATCGAGTATAACAAAGTCCCCTGATCGAGTATAATAAAGCCCCCTGACCTAGTATAACAAAGTCCCCTGATCGAGTATATCAAACTACCGTGGTCGAGTATAATAAAGGCCCTGATCGAGAATAACAAAGTCTCATGATCGGGTATAACAAATTCCCCTGGTTCGAGTATAACAAAAGCCGCCTGATATAGTATAACAAAGGCCCCTGATCGAGCATAACAAAGCCCCCTGATTAGGTTTAACAAAGTCAACTGATCGAGTATAGCAAAGGCTCCTGATCGAGTATAACAAATGCCCCTCATCGAGTATAACAAAGTCCCCTAATCGATTATAACAAAGCCCCCTGATCGAGTATAACAAAGTCCCCTGGTTGAATATAACAATGGCCCATGATTGAGTATAACAAAGGCCCCTCATCGAGTATAACAAAGGCTCCTCATCGAGTCTAACAAAGTCCCCTAATCGATTATGAAAAGTCCCCTGATCGAGTATAAAAAAGTACCCTGATCGAGGAAAACAAAGCCCCCTGATCAAGTATAACAAAGTCCCCTGATTGAGTATAACAAAGTCCCCTGGTTGACCATAACAAAGGCCCCTGGTCGAGTATAACAAAGTTCCCCTAATCGAATATAACAAAGCCCCCTGATCGAGTATAGCAAAGGTCACTGGTCGAGCATAACAAAGGACCCTGGTCGAGTATATCAAAGTCCTCTGATCGAGTATAACAAAGCAGAATCATCGAGTATAACAAAGCCCCTGATCGAGTATAACAAAGTCCCCTTATCAAGTATAACAAAGTCCCCTGGTCGAGCATAACAAAGTCCAATAATCGAGTATAACAAAGTCCCCTTATCGAGAATAACAAAGGCCCCCGGTTGAGTATAACAAAGCCTCCTGATCGAGTATAACAAAGTCTCCTTATCGAGCATAACAAAGGCCCCTGGTCGAGCATAACAAACCCCCCTGAACGAATAATACAAAGTACCCTGATCAAGTATAACAAAGTCCCCTGATCAAGTATAACAAAGTCCCCTGGTCGAGTATAACAAAGGCCCCTAATGGAGCATAACAAAGTCCCTGATCGAGTATAATAAAGTCCCGTGATCGAGTATAATAAAGTCCCCTGGTCGAGTATACCAAAGTTCCCGGATCGAGGAAAACAAAGCCCCCTGATCGAGTATAACAACGTCCCGTGATCGAGTATAATAAAGTCCCCTGGTCGAGTATAACAAAGTCCCCTTATCGATTATAACAAAGTCCCCTGGTCGAGTATAACCAAGGCCCCTGATTGAGTATAACAAAGGCTCCCGGTTGAGTATAACAAAGCTTCCTGATCGAGTATAACAAAGTCCCCTTATAGAGAATAACAAAGGCCCCTGGCCGAACATAACAAAGCCCCCCTCATCGAATAATACAAAGTCCCCTGATAAAGTATAACAAAGTCCCCTGATCGAGTATAACAAAGTTCCCGAATCGAGTATAACAAAGTCCCCTGGTCGAGTATAACAAAGTCTCCTGATCGAGTAAAACAAAGTCCAATGAACGAGTATAACAAAGTCCTCTGATCGAGTATAACAAAGGCTCTTGATAGAGTATAATAAAGGCCCCTAATGGAGTATAACAAAGTCCCCTGAACGAGTAGAACAAAGTCCCCTTATCGAGCATAACAAAGCCCACTCATCGAGTATAACAAAATCCCCTAATCGAGTATAACAAAGTTCTCTGATCGAATATAATAGAGGCCCCTGATCGAGTATAACAAAGTCCCCTGATCTAATATAACAAAGTCCTCTGATCGAGCATAACAAACGACCCTGGTCGAGTATAACAAAGCCCCCTGATTGAGTATAACAAAGTCCCCTCATCTAGTATAACAAAATCCCCTGATCGATTATAACAAAGGCAGATGGTCGAGCATAACAAAGGACCCTGGTCGAGTATAACAAAGTCCCCTGATCGAGTATAACAAAGCCCTCTCATCGAGTATAACAAAGTCCCCAAATCGAGTATAACAAAGTCCCCTGGTCAAATATAATAAAGGCCCCTGATCAAGTATAACAAAGTCCCCTGATCGAGTATAACAAAGTCCCCTGGTCGAGTATAACAAAGGCCCCTGATGGAGAATAACAAAGACCCTGATGGAGTAAAACAAAGTCCGCTGGTCGATATAAACAAAGCCCCTGATCGAGTATAACAAAGTCCCTTGATCGAGTATAACAAATGCCCCTCATCGAGTATAACAAAGTCCCCTGGTCGAGTATAACAAAGGCCCCTAATGGAGTATAACAAAGACCCTGATGGAGTAAAACAAAGTCCGCTGATCGATATAAACAAAGCCCCCTGATCGAGTATAACAAAGTCCCTTGATCGAGTATAACAAAAGCCCCTAATCGAGTATAACAAAGTCCCCTGATCGAGTATAACAAATTCCCCTGATCGTGTATAACAAAGGGTCCCGGTTGAGTATAACAAAGCCTCCTAACTGAGTATAACAAAGTCCCCTGATTGAGTATAACACATCCCCTGATCGAGTATAACATATCCCCTTATTGTGTATAACAAAGTTCC
This sequence comes from Homarus americanus, assembly GCF_018991925.1. Classification (NCBI taxonomy): domain Eukaryota; kingdom Metazoa; phylum Arthropoda; class Malacostraca; order Decapoda; family Nephropidae; genus Homarus; species Homarus americanus. The sequence continues at coordinate 12,011 of NW_024725645.1, read as the reverse complement.
CGGGTCGAGTATAGTAATGTCCCCTGATCGAGTATAACAAAGCCCCCCAGATCGAATACTACAAAGTCCCCTGATCAAGTTATACACGACCATTGGACTTTGTTATATTCAATCAGAGGACTTTGTTATACTCGATCGGGGGACTTTGTTTTACTAGATCAGGGGGCTTTGTTATACTCGATCAAGGGACTTTGTTAAACTCGATTAGGGGCCTTTTTTATACTCGATCAAGGGCCTTTGTTATACCCGATCAGTGGACTTTGTTATACTCGATTAGAGGGCTTTGGTAAACTCGATCAGGGGACTTTGATATACTCGACCAGGCGACTTTGTTATACTCGATCAGGGGGCTTTGTTATACTCGATCAGGGGACATTACTATACTCGACCAGGGAACTTTGTTATACACGATCAGGGGATATGTTATACTCTATCAGGGGATGTGTTATACTCGATCAGGGGACTTTGTTATACTCGATCAGGAGGCTTTTTTACACTCAACCGGGGGCCTTTGTTTTACTCGATCAGGGGCCTTTGTTATACTCGATCAAGGGACTTTGTTATACTCGATCAGGGGACTTTGGTATACTCGATCAGGGGGCTTTGTTTACCTCGATCAGGGGACTTTGTTATACTCGATTAGGGGACTTTGTTATACTCGACCAGGTGACTTTGTTATACTCCATCAAGGGACTTTGTTATACCTGATCAAGGGACTTTGTATTATTCGATCAGGGGGCCTTTGTTATGCTCGTTAAGGGGACTTTGTTATATTCGATCAGAGGACGTTGTTATTCTGGATCAGGGGCCTTGGTTATACTCGACCAGGGACCTTTGTTATACTCGACCAAGGGACTTTGTTATACTCGACCAGGGGCCTTTGTTGTACTCGATAAGGGGAATTTGTAATAATCGATCAAGGGCCTTTGTCATAATCGATCAGGGGACTTTGGTATACTCGATCAGGGGGCTTTGTTTACCTCGATCAGGGGACTTTGTTATACTCGATTAGGGGACTTTGTTATACTCGATCAAGGGACTTTGTTATACCTGATCAAGGGACTTTGTATTATTCGATCAGGGGGCCTTTGTTATGCTCGTTAAGGGGACTTTGTTATATTCGATCAGAGGACGTTGTTATTCTGGATCAGGGGCCTTGGTTATACTCGACCAGGGACCTTTGTTATACTCGACCAGGGGACTTTGTTATACTCGACCAGGGGCCTTTGTTATACTCGATAAGGGGAATTTGTAATAATCGATCAAGGGCCTTTGTCATAATCGATCAGGGGACTTTGATAGACTCGATGAGGGGCCTTTGTTATACTCGATGAGGGGCCTTTGTTATACTCAATCATGGGCCAGTGTTATACTCATCCAGGGGACTTTGTTATACACGATAAGAAGAATTTGTTATACTCGACCAGGGGACTTCGTTATACACGACCATTGGACTTTGTTATATTCGATCAGAGGACTTTGTTATACTCGATCGGGGGACTTTGTTTTACTAGATCAGGGGGCTTTGTTATACTCGATCAAGGGACTTTGTTAAACTCGATTAGGGGCCTTTATTATACTCGATCAAGGTTCTTTGTTTTACCCGATCAGTGGACTTTGTTATACTCGATCAGAGGACTTTGGTATACTCGATCATGGGACTTTGTTATACTCGACCAGGGGACTTTGTTATACTCGATCAGGGGGCTTTGTTATACTCGACTAGGGGACAGTACTATACTCGACCAGGGAACTTTGTTATACAAGGATCAGGGATATGTTATACTCTATCAGGGGATGTGTTATACTCGATTAGGGGACTTTGTTATACTCCATCAGGGTCATTGTTATACTCCATCAGGGTCCTTTGTTATACTCGATCAGGGGGCTTTGATATACTCGATCAGGGGACTTTGTTTTACTCGATGGGGGGACTTTGTTATACTCGATGATTGGGCTTTGTTATACTCGATCAGGGGACTTTGTTATACTCGACCAGGGTCCTTTGTTATGGTCGACCAGTGGCCTTTGTTATACCCGGTCAGGCGGCTTTGTTATATTAGATTAGGTGACTTTGTTATACTCGATGAGGGGCATTTGTTATACTCGATCAAGGGCCTTTGCTATACTCGATCAGAGGACTTTGTTAGACTCGATTAGGGGTCTTTGTTATAATCGATCAAGGGCTTTTTTTATACTCGAACCAGGGGAATTTGGTATACTCGATCATGAGAATTTGTTATACTCGATCAGGGCCTTAATTATACTCGACCAGGGGGGTTTGATATACTCGATCAGGAGACTTTGTTATACTCAGTCAGGGAGCTTTATTATACTCGATCAGGGGACTTTGTTATACTCGATAAGGGGACTTTGTTATACTCGATCAGGGGGCTTTGTTTTCCTCGATCAGGGGACTTTCTTATACTCCATCAGGGTCTTTGGTATACTCCATTAGGGGCCTTTGTAATACTCGAATAGGGGTCTTTGTTATACTCGATCAGGGGACTTTGTTATACTTGATCAGGGGACTTTGTATTATTCGACCAGGGGACTTTGTTTTACTCGACCAGGGGAGTTTGTTATACTCGATCAGGGGCCTTTGTTATACTCGATCAGGGGACATTAGTATACTCGACCAGGGAACTTTGTTATACACGATCAGGGGAAATGTTATACTCGATCAGGGGATGTGATATACTCGATCACGGGACTTTGTTTTACTCTATTAGGAGGCTTTGTTATACTCAACCGGGGGCTTTGTCATACACGACCAGGGAACTTTGTTATACTCGACCAGGGGACTTTGTTATACGCGACCAGAGGACTTTGTTATATTCGATGAGGGGACTTTGTTATATTCGATCAGGAGACTTTGTAATTCTCGATCAGGGGCCTTGGTTATACTCGACCAGGGGACTTTGTTATACTCGACCAGGGGACTTTGTTATACTCGACCAGGGGACATTGTTATACGCGACCAGGGGATTTTGTTATACTCGATAACAGGACTTTGTTACACTCGATCAGGTGACTTTGTTATACTCGATCATGGGCCTTTGTTATAATCGATCATGGGCCTTTGTTATACTCAACCAGGGGACTTTGTTATACTCGATCAGGGGAATTTGTTATACTCGATCAAGGGACTTTGTTATACTCCATCAGGGTCTTTGGTATACTCCATTAGGGGCCTTTGTAATACTCGAATAGGGGTCTTTGTTATACTTGATCAGGGGACTTTGTTATACTTGATCAGGGGACTTTGTAATATTCGATGAGGGGGACTTTGTTATACTCGATCAAGGGACTTTGTTATACTCGATCTGGGGTCTTTGTTTTCCTCGATTAGGGGCCTTTGTTATACTCGATCAGGGGACTTATACTCGACCAGGGGACTTTGTTATACTCGATCAGGGGACTTTGTTATACTCGATGAGGGGCCTTTGTTACACTCAACAAGGGGACTTTGTTATACTCGATCAGGGGACTTTGTTATACTCGATGAGGAGGCTTTGATATACTCGATGAGGGGACTTTGTTATACTCGATCAGGGTATTTGTTATACTCGATGATTGGAGTTTGTTATACTCGACCAGGGTCCTTTTTATGCTCGACCAGTGGCCTTTGTTATACTCGATCAAAGGGCTTTGTTATATTCGATTAGGGGACTTTGTTATACACGATGAGGGGCATTCGTTATACTCGATCAAGGGCCTTTGCTATACTCGATCAGGGGACTTTGTTAGACTCGATTAGGGGCCTTTGTTATACTCGATCAGGGGACTTTGATATACTCGATCAGTGGGCTTTATTATACTCGATCAGGGGCCTTTGTTATGCTCGATCAGGGGACTTTGTTATACTCGATGAGGAGCCTTCGTTATACTCTATAAGGGGCTTTTATTATACTCGAACCAGGGGAATTTGTTATACTCGATCATGAGACCTTGTTATACTCGATCAGGGCCTTTATTATGCTCGACCAGGGGGTTTTGATATACTCGATCAGGGGACTTTGTTATACTCGATCAGGGGGCTTTGTTATACTCGACCAGGGTGCTTTGTTGTGCTCGACCAGGGGACTTTGTTATACTCGATCATGGGCCTTTGTTATACTCGATCAGGGGACTTTGTTATACTCGATCATGGGCCTTTGTTATACTCAACCAGGGGACTTTGTTATAATCGATCAGGGGAATTTGTTATACTCGACCAGGGGAGTTTGTTATACACGACCGACTTTAGCCTACTCGATCAGGGCTATGCTCGATCAAGGGACTTTATTACACTCAACCAGGAGACTTTGTTTACTCGATCTGGGGGCTGTTTTATATTCGATCAGGGACTTTGTTATACTCGATCGAGAACATTGTTTTGCTCGATCAGGGGCTTTTGTATACTCGATCAAGAGCGTTTTATTATACTCAGTGATCGAGGACATTTATTATACTCGATCAAGAGCGTTTGTTATACTCGATCAGAGGACATTGTTATACTCGATCAGGGGACTTTGTTATACTTGAGCAGGGGGCTTTGTTTATATCGACCAGGGGACGTTGTTATACTCCATCAGGGAACTTTGTTATACAGGATCAGGGAATGTGTTTTACTCGATCAGTGGATGTGTTACACTCGATCAGGGGACTTTGCTATACTCGATCAGGATGCTTTGTTATACTCAACCGGGGGCCTTTGTTATACTGGATTAGGGGCTTTTGTTATACTCGATCAAGGGACTTTGTTATTCTCGATCGGGGGACTTTGTTATACTCGATCAGGGGACTTTGTTATACTCGAATAGGTGACTTTGTTATATTCGATGAGGGAACTTTGTTATTCTCGATCATGGGACTTTGTTATACTTGATGAGGGGCCTTTGTTATACTCGATGAGGGGACTATGTTCTACTCGATCAGGGTGAATATGTTATACTCGATCAGGGGACTTTGTTATACTCGATGAGGGTCCTTTGTTATACTCGATCAAAGGACTTTGTTATACTCGATGAGGGTCCTTTGTTATACTCGATCATGGGCCTTTGTTATACCCGATCAGGGGACTTTGTTATACTCGATTAGGGGACATTGTTATACTCGATGAGGGGGCTTTGTTATACACGATCAGGGAACTTTGTTATACTCGGTGAGGGGACTTTGTTATTCTCGATCAGGGGACTTTATTATACTCCATCAGGGTCTTTGTTATACTCGATCAAGGGACTTTGTTATTCTCGATCAGGGGACTATGTTGCTCTTCGTCTGCGTCTTTGTTATACTCCATCGGGGGGTCCTTTGTTATACTCTGACCAGGGGACTTTGTTATACTCGATCAGGGGACTTTGTTATACCTGATTAGGGGACTTTGTTATACTCGACCAGGGGACATTGTTATACTAGATCTGGGTCTTTGTTATACTCCATCAGGGGAGTTTGTTATACTCGACCAGGGGACTTTGTTATACTCGATCAGGGGACTTTGTTATACCTGATCAGGGGGCTTTGTTATACTCGACCAGGGGCCTTAGTTATGCTCGATAAGGGGACTTTGTTATACTCGATCAGGGGCCTTTGTTATACTCGATGAGGAGACTTTGTTGCTTACTCTGTAGGACTTTATTTATACTCGATCTAGAGGACTTTACGTTATACTCGATCAGGGCCTTTGTTATTCTCTAATAGGACTTTGTTCTCGATTACGAGGACTTTATTTCTCAGTGAGGCGGCTTTGATATACTCGAGCAGGGGACTTTGTTTTACTCGATCAGGGGCTTTGATATACTCAATCAGGGGACTTTGTTTTACTCGATGGGGGGGGACTTTGTTATACTCGATGATTGGGCTTTGTTATACTCGATCAGGGGACTTTGTTATACTCGACCAGGGTCCTTTGTTATGGTCGATCAGTGGCCTTTGTTATACTCGATCAGGGGGCTTTGTTATATTCGATTAGGTGACTTTGTTATACTCGATGAGGGGCATTTGTTATACTCGATCAAGGGCCTTTGCTATACTCGATCAGAGGACTTTGTTAGACTCGATTAGGGGCCTTTGTTATGATCGATCAGGGGACTTTGTTATACTTGATTAGGGGGATTTGTTATACTAAATCAGGGGCTTTTGTTATACTTGACCCAGGGGAATTTGGTATACTCGATCATGAGAATTTGTTATACTCGATCAGGGCCTTTATTATACTCGACCAGGGGGGTTTGATAGACTCGATCAGGGGACTTTGTTATACTCAGTCAGGGAGCTTTATTATACTCGATCAGGGGACTTTTTTATACTCGATAAGGGGACTTTTTTATACTCGATAAGGGGACTTTGTTATACTCGATGAGGAGGCTTTGTTTTCCTCGATCAGGGGACTTTGTTATACCCCATCAGGGTCTTTCGTATACTCCATTAGGGGCCTTTGTAATACTCGAATAGGGGTCTTTGTTATACTCGATCAGGGGACTTTGTTATACTTGATCAGGGGACTTTGTAATATTCGATCCGGGGGGCTTTGTTATACTCGATCAAGGGACTTTGTTATACTCGATCAGGGGCCTTTGTTATACTCGATCAAGGGACTTTGTTATACTCGATCAGGGGCCTTTGTTATACTCGAGCTGGGGACATTAGTATACTCGACCAGAGAACTTTGTTATACACGATCAGGGGATATGTTATACTCGATCAGGGGATGAGATATACTCGATCACGGGACTTTGTTTTACTCGATTAGGAGGCTTTGTTATACTCAACCGGGGGCTTTGTTATACACGACCAGGGAACTTTGTTATACTCGACCAGGGGACTTTGTTATACGCGACCAGGGGACTTTGCTATATTCGATGAGGGGACTTTGTTATATTCGATCAGGGGACTTTGTAATTCTCGATCAGGGGCCTTGGTTATACTCGACCAGGGGACTTTGTAATACTCGACCAGGGGACTTTGTTATACTCGACCAGGGGACATTGTTATACTCGACCAGGGGACTTTGTTTTACTCGACCAGGGAGTTTGTTATACTCGATCAGGGGCCTTTGTTATACTCGAAGCAGGGGACATTAGTATACTCGACCAGGGAACTTTGTTATACACGATCAGGGGATATGTTATACTCGATCAGGGGATGTGATATACTCGATCACGAGACTTTGTTTTACTCGATTAGGAGGCTTTGTTATACTCAACCGGGGGCTTTGTTATACATGACCAGGGAACTTTGTTATACTCGACCAGGGGACTTTGTTATACGCGACCAGGGGACTTTGTTATATTCGATGAGGGGACTTTGTTATATTCGATCATGGGCCTTGGTTATACTCGACCAGGGGACTTTGTTATACTCGACCAGGGGACTTTGTTATACTCGACCAGGGGACATTGATATACGCGACCAGGGGATTTTGTTATACTCGATAACAGGACTTTGTTATACTCGACCAGGGGACATTGTTATACGCGACCAGGGGATTTTGTTATACTCGATAACAGGACTTTGTTATACTCGATCAGGTGACTTTGTTATACTCGAACAGGGGAATTTGTTATACTCGATCAGGGGACTTTGTTATACTTGATCAGGGGCCTTTGTTATACTCGACCAGGGGACTTTGTTGTATTTGATCAGGGGACTTTGTAATATTCGATCTGGGGGGCTTTGTTATACTCGACCAGGGGCCCTTTTTATGCTCGATAAGGGGACTTTTTTATACTCGATCAGGGGCCTTTGTTATACTCGATTAGGGGACTTATACTCGACCAGGGGACTTTGTTATACTCGATCAGGGGACTTTGTTATACTCGATGAGGGGCCTTTGTTACACTCGACCAGGGGACTTTGTTATACTCGATCAGGGGACTTTGTTATACTCAATCAGGGGGCTTTGATATACTCGATGAGGGGACTTTGTTATACTCGATCAGGGTATTTGTTATCCTCGATGATTGGACTTTGTTATACTCGATCAGGGGACTTTGTTATACTCGACCAGGGTCCTTTGTTATGCTCGACCAGTGTCCTTTGTTATACTCGATCTAATGGCTTTGTTATATTCGATTAGGGGACATTGTTATACTCGATGAGGGGCATTTGTTATACTCGATCAAGGGCCTTTGTTATACTCGATCAGGGGACTTTGTTAGACTCGATTAGGGGCTTTTGTTATACTCGATCAGGGGACTTTGATATACTCGATCATTGGGCTTTGTTATACTCGATGAGGGTCCTTTGTTATATTCGATCAAAGGACTTTGATATACTCGATGAGGGTCCTTTGTTATATTCGATCAGGGGACTTTGTAATTCTCGATCAGTGGCCTTGGTTATACTCGACCAGGGGACTTTGTTATACTCGACCAGGGGACTTTGTTATACTCGACCAGGGGACATTGTTATACTCGACCAGGGGACTTTGTTTTACTCGACCAGCCGAGTTTGTTATACTCGATCAGGGGCCTTTCTTATACTCGAGCAGGGGACATTAGTATACTCGACCAGGGAACTTTGTTATACACGATCAGGGGATATGTTATACTCGATCAGGGGATGTGATATACTCGATCACGGGACTTTGTTTTACTCGATTAGGAGGCTTTGTTATACTCAACCGGGGGCTTTGTTATACATGACCAGGGAACTTTGTTATACTCAACCAGGGGACTTTGTTATACGCGACCAGGGGACTTTGTTATATTCGATGAGGGGACTTTGTTATATTCGATCAGGGGCCTTGGTTATACTCGACCAGGGGACTTTGTTATACTCGACCAGGGGACATTGTTATACGCGACCAGGGGATTTTGTTATACTCGATAACAGGACATTGTTATACTCGACCAGGGGACATTGTTATACGCGACCAGGGGATTTTGTTATACTCGATAACAGGACTTTGTTATACTCGATCAGGTGACTTTGTTATACTCGATCAGGGGAATTTGTTATACTCGATCAGGGGACTTTGTTATACTTGATTAGGGGACTTTGTAATATTCGATCAGGGGGGCTTTGTTATACTCGATCAAGGGACTTTGTTATACTCGATCTGGGGGCTTTGTTTTCCTCGATCAGGGGACTTTGTTATACTCCATCAGGGTCTGTGTTATACTCCATCAGGGGCCTTTGTTATACTCGACCAGGAGACTTTGTTGTACTTGATCAGGGGACTTTATGATATTCGATCAGGGGGGCTTTGTTATACTCGACCAGGGGCCTTTGTTATGCTCGATAAGTGGACTTTGTTATACTCGATCAGGGGCCTTTGTTGTACTCGATTAGGGGACTTATACTCGACCAGTGGACTTTGTTATACTCGATCAGGGGACTTTGTTATACTCGATGAGGGGCCTTTGTTACACTCGACCAGGGGACTTTGTTATACGCGATCAGGGGACTTTGTTATACTCAATCAGGGGGCTTTGATATACTCGATGAGGGGACTTTGTTATACTCGATCAGGGTATTTGTTATACTCGATGATTGGACTTTGTTATACTCGATCAGGGGACTTTGTTATAATCGACCAGGGTCCTTTGTTATGCTTGACCAGTGTCCTTTGTTATATTCGATCAAAGGGCTTTGTTATATTCGATTAGGGGACTTTGTTATACTCGATGAGGGGCATTTGTTATACTCGATCAAGGGCCTTTGCTATACTCGATCAGGGGACTTTGTTAGACTCGATTAGGGGCCTTTGTTATACTCGATCAAGGGACTTTGATATACTCGATCAGTGGGCTTTGTTATACTCGATTAGGGGCCTTTGTTATGCTCGATCAGGGGACTTTGTTATACTCGATCAGGAGCCTTTGTTATACTCTATCAGGGGCTTTTGTTATACTCGAACCAGGGGAATTTGTTATACTCGATCATGAGACCTTGTTATACTCGATCAGGGCCTTTATTATGCTCGACCAGGGTTTTTGATATACTCGATCAAGGGACTTTGTTATACTCGACCAGGGTGCTTTGTTGTGCTCGACCAGGGGACTTTGTTATACTCCAGGGGACTTTGTTATTCTCGATAAGGGGAATTTTTTATACTCGATGAGGGGAATTTGTTATACTCGATCAGGGGCCTTTGTTATACTCGATCATGGGCCTTTGTTATACTCAACCAGGGGACTTTGTTATAATCGATCAGGGGAATTTGTTTTCCTCGACCAGGGGACTTTGATATACTCGATCATGGGACTTTGTTATACTTGATCAGGGGACTTTGTAATATTCGATCAGGAGGGCCTTGTTATACTCGACCAGGGGCCTTTGTTATGCTCGATAAGGGGACTTTGTTATACACGATGAGGGGCCTTTGTTATACTCGATCAGGGGACATTGTTATACTCGATCAGGGCATATGTTATACTCGATCAGGGGATGTGTTATACTTGATCAGGGGACTTTGTATTATTCGATCAGGGGGGCTTTGTTATGCTCGATAAGGGGATTTTGTTATATTCGATCAGAGGACTTTGTTATTCTCGATCAGGGGCCTTGGTTATACTCGACCAACGGCCTTTGTTATGCTCGATCAGGGGACTTTGTTATACTTGATCATGGGACTTTGTAAGATTCGTTCAGGGGAGCTTTGATATACTCGAACAGGGGCCTTTGTTATACTCGATCAAGGGACATTACTATACTCGACCAAGGAACTTTGTTATACACGATCAGGGGATATGTTATACTCGATCAGGGGATGTGTTATACTCGATCAGGGGACTTTGTTATACTCAGTCAGGAGGCTTTGTTATTCTCAACCGGGGGCCTTTGTTATACTCGATCAAGGGAATTTGTTATACTGGATCAGGGGACTTTGTTATACTCGATCAGGGGGCTTTGTTATACTCAACCAGGGGACTTTGTTATACTCGATCAGGTGGTTTTGTTATACTCGACCAGGGGTCTTTGTTGTGCTCGATCACGCGACTTTGTTATACTCGTTCAGGGGCCTTTGTTATACTCGATGAGGGGACTTTGTTATACTCGATCTGGGGGCTTTGTTTTCCTCGATCAGGGGACTTTGTTATACTCCATCAGGGACTTTGTTATGCTCCATTAGGGGCCTTTGTTATACTCGACCACGGGACTTTGTTATACTCGATCAGGGGGCTTTGTTATACTTGATCAAGGGACTTTGTATTATTCGATCAGGGGGCCTTTGTTATGCTCGATAAGGGGACTTTGTTATATTCGATCAGAGGACTTTGTTATTCTCGATCAGGGGGCTTGGTTATACTCGACCAGGGGACTTTGTTGTTATACTCGATCAGGGGACTTTGTTATACTCGATGAGGGGCCTTTGTTACACTCGACCAGGGGACTTTGTTATACTCGATCAGGGGACTTTGTTATACTCGATCAGGAGGCTTTGATATACTCGATGAGGGGACTTTATTATACTCGATCAGGGTATTTGTTATACTCGATGATTGGACCTTGTTATACTCGATCAGGGGACTTTGTTATACTCGACCAGGGTCCTTTGTTATGCTCGACCAGTGGCCTTTGTTATACTCGATCAAAGGGCTTTGTTATATTCGTTCAGGGGCCTTTGTTATACTCGATGAGGGGCATTCGTTATACTCGATCAAGGGCCTTTGCTATACTCGATCAGGGGACTTTGTTAGACTAGATTATGCGCCTTTGTTATACTCGATCAGGGGACTGTGTTATTCTCGATCAGGAGCCTTTGTTATACTCTATCAGGGGCTTTGGTTATACTCGAACCAGGGGAATTTGTTATACTCGATCATGAGACCTTGTTATACTCGTTGAGGGCCTGTATTATGCTCGACCAGGGGGTTTTGATATACTCGATCAGGGGACTTTGTTATACTCGATCAGGGGGCTTTGTTATACTCGACCAGGGTGCTTTGTTGTGCTCGACCAGGGGACAGACAAAGCCTCTCATAACACCACAACTCTCCAAAACCAAATCAAACATACCCAACCTCTATACCAGCCACTGTCAACATTATCGACCTAACTCAAGACTGAAACCAAACAACCTA
>NW_024725644.1:0-7171 GCF_018991925.1 Homarus americanus | reverse complement strand
CTACATATAATCAACCCCACCAGGATTTGAACCCACGATCATATAATTGTGACCGGGGGACGCTACCTCTGGGCCACCAGGAACATTAAAAGCAGTCCTAGTCTCTGCTATATTTCACACAAAGCCTGTTCAACGAGCTTAAGGCACCGTAAACCACTAATGAGGACCACCCGTGCCGCTTAGGTGATCAGCGCAACGTTTTACCAAATGCGGCTTCGAAACACGAGGATCCATATATATTTCATTAGCCCAATAAAGCACGCAGACTTCTTTATATAATCAACACCTCACCCCACCAGGATTCGAACCCACGATCTTCTAATTGTGACCGGGGATCGCTACCTCTGCGCCACCAGGACACTAAAAGCATTCCTAGACTCTGCTATATTTCACACAAAGCCTGTTCAACGAGCTTATGGCGCCGTGAACCTTTAATGAGGACCACCCGTGCCGCTTAGGTGATCAGAGCAACGTTTTACCAAATGCGGCTTCGAAACACGAGGATCCATATATATTTCATTAGCCCAATAAAGCACGCGGACTTGTACATATAATCAACACCTCATCCCACCAGGATTCAAACCCACGATCTTATAATTGTGACCGGGGAATGCTACCTCTGGGCCACTAGGACAATAAAAGCAGCCCTAGACACTGCTATATTTCACACAAAGCCTTTTCAACGAGCTTATGGCGCTGTGAACCACTATAGGGGACCACCCGTGCCGCTTAGGTGATCAGAGCAACGTTTTACCAAATGCGGCTTCGAAACACGAGGATCCATATATATTTCATTAGCCCAATAAAGCATGCGGACTTCTACATATAATCAACACCTCACCGCACCAGGATTTGAAACCACGATCTTATAATTGTGACCGGGGGACGCTACCTCTGGGCCACCAGGACAATAAAAGCAGTCCAAGTCTCTACTATATTTCACACAAAGCCTCTTCAACGAGCTTATGGCGCTGTGAACCACTATAGGGGACCGCCCGTGCCGCTTAGGTGATGAGAGCAACGTTTTACCAAATGCGGCTTCGAAACACGAGGATCCATATATATTTCATGAGCCCAATAAAGCACGCGGACTTCTTCATATAATCAACACCTCACCACACCAGGATTTGAACCCACGATCTTATGATTGTGACCGGGGAATGCTACCTCTGGGCCACCAGGATAATAAAAGCAGTCCTAGACTCTGCTATATTTCACACAAAGCCTGTTAAACGAGCTTATGGCGCCGTGAACCTCTAATGGGGACCACCCGTGCCGCTTAGGTGATCAGAGCAACGTTTTTCCCATCACGGCATATAATCAGCGCCTCACCCACCGGGTTTTGAAGCGATCTTATAATTGTGACCGGGGGTACCTCTGGGCCTGGGACAATAAAAGCATTCTGATTCTATATTTCACACAAAGCCTGTTCAGCGAGACATGACGTTGTGAACCACTATAGGGGATTTTTACGTGCGCTTAGGTGATCAGAGCAGCGTTTAACCATGCGGCTTGAAACCCGAGGATCCATGTATGTTTTTCAGTAATGCGCATGACTTCTCATATAATCAACGCCTCCCCACCAGGTTTGTTGGTCTTATAATTTGCGGTAGGGGAACGTTCCTCTGGGTGGAAAAAAAGCAGTCCTGGACTCTGCTATATTTCTTTTGAAAGCATTCACGAGCTTATGGCGTAGTGAACCTCTAATGGGGACCACCTGTTGCCGCTTATGTGATCAGAGCGGCGTTTTGCAAATGCGGCTTGAAACAGGAGATCCATATGTATTTCGTGGCAATAAGCACGCGGACTTCTACATATAATCAACACCTCACTCCACAGGATTCAAACCCACGATCTTATAATTGTGACCGGGTATGCTACCTCCTGGAGCCTGGGACACTAAAAAAGCAGTCCTAGACTCTGCATATATTTCACACAAATCCTGTTCAACGAGCTTGTAACGGTAGACCTCTAATGGGACCACCCGTGCCGCCTTATGTGATCAGAGCGGCGTTTTGCAAATCCGGCTTGGAAGCAGGGGATCCGCGCCTTTCGTAGCCCAATAAAGCGGTCGGATAGCAACAAGCTCACCCAGGATTCAAACCCACAATCATATAATTGCCGGAAGCCGGGGTGTCTTCTCTGGGCCACCAGGACAATAAAGCGATCCTAGACTCTGCTACTAAAGCCTGTTGACAGGCTTATGGCGGTGTGAACCACTATGAGGACCACCGTGCCGCTTAGGTGATCAGAGCAACACTTTACCAAATGCGGTTTTTGAAACCACGAGTATCCATATATATTTCATTAATGGCCCAATAAACACTGGCGGACACCGCCCTGGTAACGCCTCACTACAGGTTTGGTACGATCTTATAATTTGTGACTGGGGTTGCTACCTCTGGGCCAGCGGGACAATAAAGCGTTCGTGGATTCACTATATTTCTTCAAAGTGTTGCGACCTTATGGCTTAATGATTATCTAATGGGACACCCGTGCTGTAGGTGATCAAACCGTTTTACCGTGCGGCTTAAAGCACGGGGATCATATATGTTTCATTACAATAAAGCTGTGGTTTCTTTTCGTCACCTCTTTGCAGGGATTGAGCCGTGATCTTCTATTGTGACAGGGGCCGCTTTGCCTCCTGGGCCTGGGACAATAAAAGCAGTCCTGGGCTCTTTGTATTTCACAAAAGCCTGTTCGGGCTTGGAGCTGTGCATTAATGGGGTTCACCGTGCAGCAGGTTGTCGTAACAACGTTTTACCAAGTCATTGAACTGGGGATCCATATATTTTCTTGGCCCAATAAGGCCGTGACTTTCTCATATAGTCAACACCTCACTTGCCCGGTTTCGCCAACGATCTTAAAATTGTGACCGGGAGCTACCTCTGGGCCACTGGACAATAAGCAGTCCTGGAGTTGCTATATTTCACACAAGGCTGTTCAAGGAGCTTGTGGCGTCGTGAACCCACTATAGAGACCACCGTGCCGCTTGATTTGATCAAGGCAACGTTTACCCAAATGCGACTTCAAGCCGGGATCCATATATATTTCATTAGCCCAATAACATACGCGGACTTCTACATATAATTAACGCCTCCACCAGGATTTGAAGCCAAGATCTTATAATTGTGACGGGGGACGCTACCTCTGGGCCACCAGGACAATAAGCAGTTTTGAATATGCTTTATTTTTCACACAATGCCTGTTCAGCGGGCTGTATTATTGGTAAGCCTCTAATGGGGACCACCGTGCCGCTTGGGTGATCAGGCAGCGTTTTACCGTGCGGCTTCAGGCTGGAGATTCCATATATGTTCATTGGCCCAATAAAGCCGCGGACTTCTACATATAATCCTTTACTCTTACAGGATTTAAGCCAAGATCTTATAATTGTGGCGGGAGACGCTTTACCTCTGGTACCAGGACAATAAAAGCAGTCCTGGGCTCTCTATATTTCACACAAAGCCTGTTTAACGGGCTTGTGGCGCCGTGAACCTCTAATGGGGACCACCCGTGCAGCTT
Source organism: Homarus americanus (assembly GCF_018991925.1). Classification (NCBI taxonomy): domain Eukaryota; kingdom Metazoa; phylum Arthropoda; class Malacostraca; order Decapoda; family Nephropidae; genus Homarus; species Homarus americanus. Next base: position 3,649 of record NW_024725644.1, on the reverse strand, counting down.
GGTGATCGGGCAACGTTTTGCGAATGCGGCTTCGAAACGAGGATCATATATATTTCATTGGCCCAATAAAGCAAGTGGACTTCTATATAATCAACACCTCACCCACAGGTTAAACCCAAGATGTATAATTGTGAGGCGAGAACCTTACCTCTGGGCCACTAGGACAATAAAAGCAGTCTAGACTCTACTATATTTCACGCAATGCCTGTTCAGCGAGCTTATGGTGCTGTGTGTGAACCTATGAGGGGATACCCGTGGCATAGTGATCAGGTAACGTTTAGCTGCGTCTGAGAGCCGAGGATCCATATATATTTCATTGGCCCAATAAAAGCGCAGACTTCTACATATAATCGGCCTCCTGCAGCAGGATTTGAAGCCTGATCTTATAATTGTGACCGGGATGTACCTCTGTGACCTGGAGGACAATAAAAGCAGTCTAGACTCTGCTATATTTCACACAGCCTGTTCAACGAGCTTTTGGCGCTGTGAACCACTATAGGGGACCACCGCGGGTGATCAGTGGCGTTTAAATCTTACTGAAACAGAGATTCATATATTTCTGGTAGCCCAATAAAGCTTGGACTTTACTATATAATCAACACCTCACCCGCAGGATTTAAACCCAAGATCTTATAATTGTGACAGTGGGCGTACCTTCCTGGGCACCAGGAAAAAAAGCAGTCCTAGACTCTGCTATATTTCACAAAGCCTGTTCAGAGCTTGTGGTGCATTGTGAACCTCTATTGGGGACCCGTGGCGCTTAGTTGATCAGAGCAACGTTTTACAGCAAATGCTGTTCAAAGCTTTGAGGGTCCGTATATATTTCTTATTGTCAGATTGCGGACTTCTACGTGTAATCAGCACCTCTCTCACTGGGTTCAAACCCACGATCTTATGGTTGTGACCGGGTATGCTACCTCGGCCTGCAGGACACTAAAGGATTACAGACTCTGCTATATTTCACACAAATCTGTTCAATGAGCTTATGGCGCAGTGAACTCTGATGGGGACCACCGTGCATGCTTATGTGATCAGACAACGTTTTACCGTCGGCTTGGAAACAGGATCCAATATATATTTCGTGGCCAAATAAAGCAGTGGGACTTCTATATATAACAAACACCTCACCCCATGTTTCAAACCCACAATCTTATAATTGTGACGGGGTATGCACCTCTGGGCCGCAGGACAGTAAAAGCAGTCCTGGACTCTGCATATTTCACAAACTGTTAAACGAGCTTATGGCGGTGTGAACCACTATAGGGGACCACCCGTGCTACATGGTGATCAGAACAGACTTTGCAAATGCATTTTTTTTTTTGGATACGGTATCCATATATATTTCATTAGCCCAATAAGAACGTGGACTTCTACGTAATCAGCGCCTCACCCCATAGTTTGAGCCACGGTCTTATAATTGTGACGTGGGGAACGCTACCTCTGGGTAACAGGACAGCGTTTATTGGTAGACTCTATATATATTTCACACAAGTCTGTTCAACGACTTATGGCGCCGTGAACCTCTAATGGGGGACCACCTGTGCTAGCAGGTGATCAAACGCGTTTTTAAATGCGGCTTCTCACGAGGTCCATATATTTTCATTTCTGAATAAGCTGCTGGCTTTACATATAATCAGCACCTCACTTACCAGGTTTAGGACTGTGATCTTCTAGTTGTGACTGGGCGCTTCCTCTGGGCCTGGGACAATAAAGCAGTCCTAGACTCTGCTATATTTCACACAAAGCCTGTTCGGGGCTTATGGCACCGTGAACATCTAATGGGGACCACCCGTGCGCTTAGGTGATCATAACAACGTTTTTGCGTCGGACGAAACAGGAGGATCATATATATTTCGTTGCCCAATAAAGCCGCGAACTTCCATATAATATCGCTTTCACCCACCAGTTTTGTTAACGATCTTAAAATTGTGACCGGGGGCGTGCCTCTGGGCCACTAGGACAATAAAGCAGTCCTGGATCTGTATTATTTCACACAAAGCCTGTTCAGCGGGCTTTGGCGCGTGAGCCTATGGGACAACCGTGCGCAGGTGATCAGAGCAGCGTTTACCGTCGGCTTCAAAACCGGGGATCATGTATGTTTCATTAGCCCAATAACGCGCAGATTCTACATATATCAACGCCTCACCCACCGGGTTTGAAGCCACGATCTTTATTGTTGCCGAGGGGCGTACCTCTGGGCCTGGACAATAAAAGCAGTCCTAGACTCTGCTATATTTCACACAATGCCTGTTCAACGAGCTTATGTCGTCGTGAACCTCTAATGGGGACCACCGTGCGCTTAGGTGATCAGGCAACGTTTTTGCAAATGGGTTTGAAACAGGGAATCCATATATATTTCATTGGCCCAATAAAGCCTTGGGACTTCTACATATAATCAAACCTCAACCACCAGGTTTAAGCAGATCTTATATTTGTGACGGGGGCGCCCTCTGGGCCTGGGCAATGAAGCAGTCCTAGACTCTACTATATTTCAGCAACGTTTTACCAAATGCGGCTTGAAGCCGAGGATCATATATTTTCATTAGCCCAATAAAACCGCGAGACTTCTACATATAATCAACACCTCACCCCACCAGCATTTGAACCCACGATCTTATAATTGTGACGGGAATGCTTCCTCTGAGCCACCAGGACAATAAAGTCTAGACTCTGCTATGTTTCACAAAAGCCTGTTCAACGAGCTTATGGCGCCGTGAACCTCTAATAGGGACCACCCGTGCCGCTTAGGTGATCGGAGACAACGTTTTACCAAATGCGGCTTGAAGCACGAGGATCATATATATTTCATTAGCCCAATAGCACGCGGACTTCTTCATATAATCAACACCTCACCCCACCAGGATTCGAACCCGATCTTCTAATTATGACCGAGGGAACGCTACCTCTGGCTCACCAGGAGACTAAAAGCATTCTAGACTCTCCTATTTCACAAAGCCTGTTCAGCAGGCTTATGGCGCCGTGAACCTCTAATGGGGACCACCCGTGCCGCTTAGGTAATCAGAGCAACGTTTTCAAATGCGGCCAACTCGAGGATCCATATATTTTTCATTAGCCCAATAAAGCACGCAGACTTCTACCTATAATCAACACCTCACCCCACCAGCATTTGAACCCACGATCTTATAATTGTGACCGAGATGCTACCTCTGGGCCACAGGACAATAAAAGCAGTCTGAACTCTGCTATGTTTCACACAAAGCCTGTTCAACAAGCTTATGGCGCCGTGAACCTCTAATGGGGACCACCGTGCCGCTTAGGTGATCAGGCAACGTTTTACCAAATGTGGCTTCGAAACCCGAGGATCCATATATATTTCATTAGACCATTAAAGCATGCGGACTTCTACATGTAATCAACACCTCACCCCACCAGGATTTGGACACGATCTTATAATTTGTGACGGGAGCTACCTCTGGGCCACCAGGACAATAAAAGCAGTCTAGACTCTGCTATATTTCACACAAAACCTGTTCCAGGCCCTTAGGCGCCTTGAACCTCTGATAGGAACCACCATGCCGCTTAGGTGTCGGGCAACGTTTTACCAAATGCGGCTGAAACACGAGGATCCATATATATTTCATTAGCCCAATAAAACACCTTGGACTTCTTCATATAATCAACACCTCAC
>NW_024725643.1:0-3869 GCF_018991925.1 Homarus americanus | reverse complement strand
GGAGTATAACATATCCCCTCATCGAGAATAACAACGTCTCCTGGCGCAGTATAACAAAGTCCACAGATCGAGCATAACAAAGTCCCCTGATCGATTATAACAAAGTCCCCTGATCATAGTATAACAAAGCCCCCTAACGAGTATAACAAAGTCCCCTGGTCCAGTATAACAAAGTCCCCTGATCGAGTATAACAAAGGCGTCTGGTCGAGTATGTTAAAGTCTCCTGGTTGAGAATAACAAAGTCCCTTGGTCGAGTATAGCAAAGTCCCCTGATCAAGTATAACAAAGCCTCCTGATCGAGTATAACAAAGTCCCCTGATCGAATATAACAAAGCCCCTGCTCGAGTATAAGAAAGTCCTGATCGAGAACAAAGTCCTCCTGGTCGCAGTAAAAATTGTCGTCCCCGATTGAGTATAACAAAGTCCCCTGATCGAGAAGAGCATAACAAAAGTCTCTTGCTGAGTATATAACAATGTCCCGGATCAAGTATAAACACATCCCTGACCACAACAAAGCCCTATTATATAGACTGAAAGTCCTTTCAGCAACAAAGTCCTGAGTGGAAGTATAAATAAAGGCCCTCATCGAGCATAACAAAAGACTGTCAATAGAGAATAAAGTTCTGGTCGAGGAGAAACAAAGACTAAGTATAACAAAGTCCTCTGATCGAGTATACAACGTATCCTGGCCCAGTATAACAAAGTCCCCAGATCGAGCATAACAAAGTCCCCTGATTTATTATACCAAAGTCCCCTGGTCGAGTATAACAAAGGGCCCTGATCGAGAAAGACAAAGTCCCCTGATAGAGTATAACATATCCCCTGATCATAGTATAACAAAGATCCCTGGACGAGTATAAGAAAGTCCCCTGATCGAGTATAACAAAGTCCCCTGATCGAGTATAACAAAGTCCACTGGTCCAGTATAACAAAGTCCCCTAATCGAGTATAACAAAGTCCCCTGATCGATAATAACAAAATCCCCTGATCGAGTATAACAAAGGCCTCTAGGCGAGTATAATAAAGTCCCCTGGTCGAGAATAACAAAGTCCCCTGATCCTTGTATAACAAAGCCACCTGGACGAGTATAACAAAGTCCCCTAATCGAGTATAACAAAGTCCCCTTATCGAGTATAACAAAGTCCCCTGGTAAAATATAACAAAGTCCCCTGATCGAGTATAACATATCCCCTGATCGAGTATAACAACGTATCTTGGCCCAGTATAACAAAGTCCCCAGATCGAGCATAACAAAGTCCCCTGATTTTTTATAACAAAGTCCCCTGGTCGAGTATAACAAAGGGCCCTGATCGAGTAAGACAAAGTCCTCTGATCGAGTAAAACAAAGTCCCCTGAGCCTAGTATAACAAAGCCCACTGGACAAGTATAATGAAGTCCCCTGACCCGAGTATAACAAAGTCCCCTGATCGAGTATAACATATCCCCTGATCGAGTATAACAAAGTCCTCTGATCGAGTATAACAAAGTTCCCTTCTCGAGTATAACAAAGTCCCTAGATCGAGTATAACAAAGGCCCCTCATCGAGTATAACAAAGTCCATTGGTCAAGTATAAAAAAGTCCCCTGGTCGAGTATAACAAAATCCCCTAATCGAGTATAACAAAGTCCTCTGGGTGAGTATAACAATGTCCCCTGATCGAGCATAACACATCCCCTGATCGCGTAAAACAAAGTCCTCTGGTCGAGTATAAAATGTTCCCCTGATCGAGTATAACAAAGGCCCCTCATCGAAAATAACAAAGTCCATTGGTCAAGTATAAAAAAGTCCCCTGATCGAGTATAACAAATTCCCCTGATCGAGTATAACAAAGTCCCCTGATTAAATATAAAAAAGTTCCCTGGTCGAGTATAACAATGTTCCCTGATCGAGTATAACAAAGTCCCCTGGTCGAGTATAACAAAGCCCCCTCATTGAGCATAACAAAGGCCCCTAATCGAGTTTAACAAAGACCCCTGATTGAGTATAACAAAGTCCCTTGATCGAGTATAATAAAGTCCTGTGGTTGAGTATAACAAAGTCCCCTGATCGAGTATAACATATCCCCTGATCGAGTATAGCAAAGACCTCTGGTTGAGTATAACAAAGTCCCCTGATCGATTATAACATATCCCCTGATCGAGTAAAACAAAGTCCTCTGGTCGAGTATAAAAAAGTCCCCTGATCGAGTATAACAAAGTCCCCTTCTCGAGTATAACAAAGTCCCTAGATCGAGTATAACAAAGGCCCCTCATCGAGTATAACAAAGTCAATTGGTCAAGTATAAAAAAGTCCCCTGGTCGAGTATAACAAAGTCCCCTGATCGAGTATAACAAAGTCCCTGCCGAGTATAGCAAAGTCCCTCTGACTTAGAGTAAGACAAAGTCCTCCGATCCTAGTATAACAAAAGTCCCCTGATCGAGTAAACATATCCTCATGAATGAGTATACTAAATGTCCTGGTTGTCGAGTATAACAAAGTCCTCATCGAGTATAACAAAGTCCTATCTAGTATAATAAAGTCCTCAGGACTGAGTATAAACAGCGTTTCATCGAGTATAACAAAGGCCCCTGGTCGAGTATAACAAAGTCCCCTAATCGAGTATAACAAAACTGCCCTGATCGAGTATAAAAAAGTCCCATGGTCCAGTATAACAAAGTCCGCTGATCGAATATAAAAAATTCCCCTGGCACAGTATAACAAAGTCCCCATATCGAGCATAACAAATTCCTCTGATCGATTATAACAAAGTCCCCTGGTCGAGTATAGCAAAGGGCCCTGATCGAGTAAGAAAAAGTCGCCTGATTGAGTATAACAAAGTCCCATGACCGAGTATAAGAAAGCCTCCTGGACGAGTATAACAAAGTCCCCTGACCGAGTATAACAAAGTCCCTGATCGAGTATAACAAAGTCCCCTGGTCCAGTATAACAAAGTCCCCTGATCGAGTATAACAAAAGTCCCCGGAACGAGTATAACAAAGTCCCCTGATCGAGTATAAAAAAGTCTCCTGGTCCAGTATAAAAAAGTCCGCTGATCGAGTATAAAAAAAGTCCCCTGGCCCAGTATAACAAAGACCCCTGATCGAATATACCATATCCCCTGATCGAGTATAACAAAGTCTCCTGGCCCAGTATAACAACGTCCCCAGATCGATTATAACAAAGTCCCCTGGTCGAGTATAGCAAAGGGCCCTGATCGAGTAAGAGTAAGTCCCCTGATCGAGTATAACAAAGTCCCCTGATCGAGTATAACAAAGCCCCCTGGACGAGTATAACAAATTCCCCTGATCGAGTATAACAAAGTCCCTGATCGAGTATAACAAAGTCCCCTGGTCCAGTATAACAAAGCCCCTGATCGAGTATAACATATCCCATGATCGAGTATAACAAAGTCTCCTGACCCAGTATAACAAAGTCCCAGATCGAGCATAACAAAGTCCCCGGATCGATTATAACATAGTCCCTGACTGAGTATAACAAAGGTCTCTGGTCAAGAATAACAAAGACCCTTTATCGAGTATAACAAAGTCCCCAGATCGAGCATAACAAATTCCTCTGATCGATTACAACAAAGTCACCAGGTCGAATATTCCAAAGGGCCCTGATCGAGTAAGACAAAGTCCCCTCATCGAGTATAACAAATTCCCTGATCCTAGTATAACAAAGCCCACTAGACGAGTATAACAAAGTCCCCATATCGAGCATAACAAAGTCCCCTGACCGAGTATAACAAAGGGCCCTGATCGAGTAAGAAAAAGTCCCCTGATCGAGTATAACAAAGTCCCCTGACCGAGTATAACAAAGCCCCCTGGACGAATATAACAAAGTCCCCTGACCGAGTATAACAAAGTCCATGATCGAGTATAACAAA
>NW_024725642.1:0-9768 GCF_018991925.1 Homarus americanus | reverse complement strand
TGGGAGGTGTCAGAGGTGTACCTGCCAGTGTCAGTGGTGTACCTGGCAGTGTCAGAGGTGTACATGGGAGTGTCTGAGGTGTACCTGGGAGGTCAGAGGTGTACTTGGGAGTATCGAGGTGTACCTGGGAATGCCAGAGGTGTGCCCTGGAGACAGGCAATGGGAGGTTGCAGGTGTACCTGGAAATGTCGGAGGTGTACATGGAAGGTGAGAAATGTTCCTGGGAGTGTCAGAGGTGTACCTGGGAGGTTAGGGGTGGTCTGGGAGTGTCGGAGGTGTAACTGGGAGGTCAAAGGTGCACCTGGGATTGTCAGAGGTGTACCTGGGAGTGTCAGGGGTGTACCTGGGAGTATCGAGGTGGTATCTGGGAGTGTCAGAGGTGTACCTGGCAGTGTCAGAGGTGTACCTGGGAGTGTCAGATGTACCTGGGAGTGTCAGAGGTGTACCTGGGAGCAGAGGTACCTGGGAGTGTCATTGGTGTACCTGGGAGGCCAGGGTGTACCAGGAGTGTCAGGAGTTGTACCTGGGAGTGACAGAGGTGTACCTGGGAATGTCTGAGGTGTACCTGTCAGTGTCTGGAGGTGTACCTGGCAGTGTCAGCGGTGTACCTGGGAGGTCGGAGGTGTACCTGGGAGTGTCAGAGGTGCACCTGGGAGTGTCAGGAGGTGTACCTGGGTAATGAGGTGTACCTGGGAGTGTCAGAGGCAAATGGGTTGTGCATCAGAGGTGTACCTGGCAGTGCTGGGAGGTGCACATGGGAGTGTCTGAGGTGTACCGGGAGTGTCAGAGGTGTACTTGGGAGTGTCAGGTGCAACTGGGAGTGTCTGAGGTACCTGGGAGTGTCAGGAGGTGTACCTAGGAGGTCCAAGGTGTACTGGGGAGGCCAGAGGTACCTGGGAGTGTCGGAGGTGCACTGGGAGTGTCAGTAGGTACCTGGGAGCAGTTGTGGTGTGTACCTGGGAGTGTCAGAGTTGTACCTGGGGGTGTCAGGAGGTGCACCAGGGAGTGCCAGAGGTACCTGGGAGGTCAGTGGTACATGGCGTGTCAGGTGCGTACCAGGAAGTGTCAGAGGTGTACCTGGGAGTGTCAGAGAGGTGCACCTGGGAGTGTCTGAGGTGTACCTGGGAGTGTCTGAGGTACCTGGGAGTGTCTGAGGTGTACCTGGAGTGCCGGGAGTAGTACCTGGGAGCATCAGAGGAGCACATGGGAGGCCGAGGTACCTGGGAGTGTCAGAGGTGTACCTGGGTGTGTCAGGTGGTGTACCTGGGAGTGTCACAGGTACCTGGGAGTGTCAGATGTGTACCTGGAAGTTGGAGGTACCTGGGTTTGTCAGAGGTGTACCTGGGAGTGAGGTGTACCTGCCAGTGTCAGTGGTGTACCTGGCAGTGCTGGTGCGTTGGTCGGGAGTGTCTGAGGTGTACCCAGATGAGGTACTTGGGAGCACGGAGGTGGACCTAGGGAGTGTCAGGTGGTGTACCTGGGATGTCAGGCGGTACCAGGAGTATCAGAGTTGTACCTGGGGGTGTCAGGGGTGTACCTGGAGTGCCAGGATGTGTACCTGGAGTGTCAGTGGTGTACCTGGGCGTGTCAGGTGTGCGTACCAGGGAGTGTCAGGAGGTGTACCTGGGCGTGTCAGAGGTGCACCTGGGAGTGTCTGAAGGTACCTGGAGGTCAGAAGTACCTGGGAGCATCAGAGGAGCACGTGGGAGTGTCAGAGGTGTACCTGGGAGTGTCAGAGGTGTATCTGGGAGGTCAGTGGTGTACCGGGAGTGTCATTGGTGTACCTGGGAGGCCACAGAGGTACCTGAAATGTCGGAGGTGATGGAAGTGTCAGAAATGTTCCTGGGAGGTCAGAGGTACCTGGGAGGCCAGGGGTAACTGGGAGTGTCGGAGGTGTACCTGGGAGGTCAAAGGCACCTGGGATTGTCAGAGGTGTACCTGGGAGTGTCAGGTGTACCTGTGAGTATCGGCGGTGTATCTGGGAGGTCAGGAGGTGTACCTGCAGTATCAGAGATGTACCTGGCAGTGTCAGAAGTGTACCTGGGAGTGTCAGAGGTGTACCTGGGAGGTGTCAGAGGTGCCTGGGAGTGCCAGGAGGTGCACCTGGGAGTGTCATTGTGTACCTGAGACAGGTGTACCAGGAGTGTCAGAGATGTACCTGGGAGTGACAGAGGTACCTGGGAATGTCTGAGGTGTACCTGTCAGTGTCTGAGGTACCTGGCAGTGTCAGCGGTGTACCTGGGAGGTCAGCGGTGTACCTGGGAGAGTCAGAGGGCACCTGGAGTGTCAGAGGTGTACCTGGGAGGTCAGAGGTGACCTGGGAGCGTCAGAGGAGTACCTGAGCTCAGGAGGACCACTCGGAGTGTCAGGTGTACCTGGTAGTGTCATTGGTACCTGGGAGTGTCAGAGGTACCTGAAGTGTCAGAGGTGTACTCGAAGTGTCAGAGGTACCTGGGAGTGTCTGAGGTGTACCTGGGAGGTCAGTGGTGTACCTGGGAGTGTCAGGGGTGTACCTGGGAGTGTCAGTGGTGTCACCTGGGAGTGTCTGAGGTGTACCTTGAAGTGTCAGAAATGTACCTGGGAGTGTCTGAGGTACCTAGAGTGTCAGAGGTGTACCTGGGAGGCGTCAGGGGTGTACCTGGGAGTGTCAGCGGTGTAACTGGGAGTGTCAGAGATGTACCTGGGAGTATCGGAGGTGTACCTGGTGTGTCAGAGGTGTACCTGGCAGTGTCAGAGGTGTACCTGGTAGTGCAGAGGTTTACCTGGGAGTGTCAGAGGTGTACCTGGGAGTGTCAGGTGTAACTGGGAGTGTCATTGGTGTACCTGGGAGTGTCAGAGGTGTACCTGGAAGTGTCAGGTGTATCTGGAAGTTTCAGAAATATTCCTGGAGGTGTCTGAGGTGTACCTGGGAGGTCAGAGGTGTACCTGGGAGTGTCAGAGATGCACCTGGGAGTGTCAGGGGTGTACCTGGAAGTATCGGAGGTGTACCTGGGTGTCAGAGGTTTACCTGGGAGTGTCAGAGGTGCACCTGCCAGTGCTGAGGTGGTGTACCTGGCAGTCAGAGGTGTCATGGGAGTGTCTGAGGTACCTGGGAGTGTCGAGGTGTACTTGGGAGTATCGGAGGTGTACCTTGGTGTGTCAGAGGTGTACCTGGGAGCGTGGTGGTGTACCTGCCAGTGTCAGAGGTGTACCTGGCAGTGTCAGAGGTGTACATGGGAGTGTCTGAGGTGTACCTGGGAGTGTCAGAGGTGTACTTGGGAGTGTCAGAGGTGCAACTGGGAGTGTCTGAGGTGTACCTGGGAGTGGCCAGAGGCCTGGGAGGTCAGAGATGCACCTGAGTGTCAGGGGTACCGGGAGTATCGGAGGTGTACCTGGTGTGTCAGAGGTTTACCTGGGAGTACAGAGGTGCACCTGCCAGTGTCAGTGGTGTACCTGGCAGTGTCAGAGGTGTACATGGGAGTGTCTGAGGTACCTGGGAGTGTCAGAGGTGTACTTGGGAGTATCGGAGGTACCTGGGTGTGTCAGAGGTGTACCTGGGAGGCTGGCTGGTGTACCTGGGAGTGTCAGAGGTGTACCTGAAATGTCGGGAGGTGTACATGGAAGTGTGAGAAATGTTCCTGGGAGTGTCAGAGGTGTACCTGGGAGTGTCAGGGTGTAACTGGGAGTGTCGGAGGTGTAACTGAGTGTCAGAGGTGCACCTGGGATTGTCAGAGGTGTACCTGGGAGTGTCAGGGTGTACCTGTGAGTATCGGCGGTGTATCTGGGAGTGTCAGAGGTACCTGGCAGTGTCAGAGGTGTACCTGGGAGTGTCAGAGGTGTACCGGAGTGTCAGAGGTGTACCTGGGAGCAGAGGTGTACCTGGGAGGTTGGCTGGTGTACTGGGAGTGTCAGGTGTACCAGGGAGTGTCAGAGTTGTACCTGGGAGTGACAGAGGTGTACCTGGGAATGTCTGAGGTACCTGCCTGGGGTGTCTGAGGTGTACCTGGCAGTGCCAGTGGTGTACCTGGGAGGCTCAGGGTGTACCTGGGAGAGTCAGAGGGGTACCTGGGAGGTCAGAGGTGTGACCTGGGTGTGTCAGAGGTTTACCTGGGAGTGTCAGAGGTGTGACCTGCCAGTGTCAGTGGTGTACCTGGCAGGTCAGAGGTGCACATGGGAGTGTCTGAGGTACCTGGGAGGTCAGAGGTGTACTTGGGGAGTATCGGAGGTGTACCTGGTGTGTCAGAGGTGTACCTGGGAGTGTCAGTGGTGTACCTGCCAGTATCAGAGGTACCTGGCAGTGTCAGAGGTGTACATGGGAGTGTCTGAGGTGTACCTGGGAGGTCAGGAGGTGTACTTGGGAGGCCAAAGGTGCAACTGGGAGTGTCTGAGGTGTACCTGGGAGGTCAGAGGTGTACCTGGAGTGTCAAGGTGTACCTGGGAGGTCAGAGTTGTACCTGGGAGTGTCGGAGGTGTACCTGGAGTGTCAGTGGTGTACCTGGGGAGTGTCAGGTGTGTGTACCAGGGAGTGTCAGAGGTGTACCTGGGGTGTCAGAGGTGTACCAGGGAGTGCCAGAGGTGTACCTGGAGGTCAGTGGTGTACATGGGCGGTTGTGTACCAGGAAGTGTCAGAGGTGTACCTGGGAGTTTTAGGAGGCACCTGGGAGGTCTGAGGTGTACCTGGGAGGTCTGAGGTGTACCTGGGAGTGTCGGAGGTGTACCGGGAGTGTCAGAGAAGTACCTGGGAGCATCAGAGGAGTACCTGGGAGTGTCAGAGGTGTACCTAGGAGTGTCGAGGTACCTGGGAGGTCAGTGGTGTACCTGGAGTGTCATTGGTGTACCTGGGAGGTCAGATGTACCTGTAAGTATTGGAGGTGTACCTGGGTTTGTCAGAGGTGTACCTGGGAGTGTCAGAGGTGTACCTGCCAGTGTCAGTGGTGTACCTGGTGTCAGAGGTGTACATGGGAGTGTCTGAGGTGTGCCTGGGGTGTCAGAGGTGTACTTGGGGTATCGGAGGTGTACCTGGGTGTGTCAGAGTGTACCTGGGAGTGTTAGAGTGTACCTGCCAGTGTCAGAGGTGTACCTGGCAGTGTCAGGGTGTACATGGGGGTGTCTGGGGTGTACCTGGGGTGTCAGAGGGTGCTTGGGGTGTCAGAAGTGCAAATGGAATGTCTGAGGTGTACCTGGGAGTGTCAGAGGTGTGCCTGGGGAGTGTTCTGAGGTGTACCTGGGAGTGTCAGGTTGTACCTGGGAGTGTCGAAGGTGTACCTGGGGTGCCAGGGTGTACCTGGGGTGTGTGGTGTGCCTGGGAGTGTCAGGTGTGTGCCAGGGTGTCAGATTTGTACCTGGGGTGTCAGAGGTGTACCTGGGAGTGCCAGAGGTGTACCTGAGTGTCAGTGGCGTACCTGGGGCGTGTCAGGTGCGTACCAGGAGATGTCAGAGGTGTGCCTGGGAGTGTCAGAGGTGCTGGGGTGTCTGGGGTGTGCCTGGGGTGTCTGAGGTGTGCCTGGGGTGTCTGAGGTGTGCCTGGGGTGTCAGAGTTGTACCTGGGGTGACAGAGGTGTGCCTGGGAATGTCTGAGGTGTACCTGTCAGTGTCTGAGGTGTGCCTGGCAGCGTCATGGAGTGTGCCTGGGAGTGTCGGCGGTGTGGGAGAGTCAGAGGGGTACCTGGGGTGTCAGAGGTGTACCTGGGGTGTCAAGATGTGCCTGGGGCGTCAGAGGAGTGCCTGGGGCTTCAGGGGACTACCTCAGTGTCAGAGGTGTGCCTGGGGTGTCAGGAGGTGTACCTGGAAGTGTCAGAGGTGTACCTCGAAGTGTCAGAGGTGTGCCTGGGGTGTCTGGGGTGTGCCTGGGAGTTCAGTGGTGTACCTGGGAGTGTCAGGGGTGTACCTGGGGTGTCAGTGGTGTGCGTGGGTGGGGAGGTGCCTGGAAGTGTCAGAAATGTGCCTGGGGTGTCTGAGGTGTGCCTAGGGAGTGTCAGAGGTGTGCCTGGGGAGTGTCAGGGGTGTGCCTGGGAGTGTCAGCGGTGTGACTGGGAGTGTCAGGATATTGCCTGGGAGTATCGGAGGTGTACCTGGGTGTGTCAGAGGTGTGCCTCGGGTGTCAGAGGTGTACCTGCCATTGTCAGAGGTGTACCTGGTAGTGTCGGAGGTGGCCTGGGGAGTGTCAGAGGTGTACCTGGGAGTGTCAGGGTTAACTGGGAGTGTCATTGGTGTACCGGTATCAGAGGTGTGCCTGGGTGTCAGAGTGTACCTGGAAGTTTCAGAATGTTCCTGGGAGTGTCTGAGGTGTGCCTGGGAGTGTCAGAGGTGTGCCTGGGAGTGTCAGAGATGCACCTAGTGTCAGGGGTGTACCTGGGATATCGGAGGTGTACCTGGGTGTGTCAGAGGTTTACCTGGGGTGTCAGAGTGTACCTGCCAGTGTCAGTGGTGTGCCTGGCAGTGTCAGAGGTGTACATGGGGAGTGCCTGAGGGTGTGCCTGGGTGTCAGAGGTGTACTTGGGAGTATCAGGTGTACCTGGGTGTGTCAGAGGTGTCCTGGGATGTGTAGTGGTGTTGCCAGTGTCAGAGGTGTACCTGGCAGTGTCAGAGGGTGTACATGGGGAGTCTGAGGTGTACCTGGGAGTGTCAGAGGTGTACTTGGGGTGTCTGAGGTGCAACTGGGAGTGTCTGAGGTGCCTGGGGTGTCAGGTGTGCCTGGGGGTGTCTGAGGTGTGGCTGGGGTGTCAGGTTGTGCCTGGGGAGTGTCGGAGGTGTGCCTGGGGTGCCAGTGCCTGGGTGTCAGTGGTGTACCTGGGAGTGTCAGGCGTCCAGGGAGTGTCAGAGTTGTACCCAGGGTGTCAGGGGTGTGCCTGGTGCCAGAGGTGTGCCTGGGAGTGTCAGGTGTGCCAGGGGAGTGTCAGAGGTTGTACCTGGGGTGTCAGGGGTGTGCCTGGGGGTGCCAGAGGTGTACCTGGGAGTGTCAGTGTGTACCTGGGCGTGTCAGGTGCGTGCCAGGGGAGTGTCAGAGGTGTACCTGGGGTGTCAGGGGTGCCTGGGAGTGTCTGGGGTGTGCCTGGGGAGTGTCTGAGGTGTACCTGGGGCATCAGAGGTACGTGGGGAGTGTCAGAGGTGTGCCTGGGGAGTGTCAGAGGTGTACCTGGGGAGTGTCAGTGGTGTGCCTGGGAGTGTCATTGGTGTGCCTGGGGTGTCAGAGGTGTACCTGGAAATGTCGGGGAGGTGTACATGGAAGTGTGAGAAATGTTCTGCGGGTATAGAGGTGTACAGAAGTGTCAGGGGTGTAACTGGGAGTGTCGGAGGTGTAACTGGGAGTGTCAAGGTGCACCTGGGATTGTCAGAGGTGTACCTGGGAGTGTCAGGGGTGTACCTGTGAGTATCGGCGGTGTATCTGGGGGTGTCGAGGTGTACCTGGCAGTGTCAGAGGTGTACCTGGGAGTGTCAGGAGGTGTACCTGGGAGTGTCAGAGGTGTACCTGGAGTGTGAGGGGTATGCCTGGGAGTGTCATTGGTGTGCCTGGGAGTGTCAGGTGTGCCAGGGAGTGTCAGAGTTGTACCTGGGGTGTCAGAGGTGTGCCTGGGGAATGTCTGGGGTGTGCCTGTGCGGTGTCTGAGGTGTACCTGGCAGTGTCAGGCGGGTGTGCCTGGGAGTGTCAGCGGTGTACCTGGAGGTGGGGGTGTGCCTGGGGAGTGTCAGAGGTGTGCTGGGTGTGTCAGAGTTTGCCTGGGGTGTCAGAGGTGTGCCTGCAGTGTCAGTGGTGTACCTGGCAGTGTCAGAGGTGTACATGGGAGTGTCTGAGGTGTACCTGGGGTGTCAGAGGTGTGCTTGGGTATCAGGTGTGCCTGGGTGTGTCAGAGGTGTGCCTGGGGTGTCAGTGGTGTACCTGCCAGTGTCAGAGGTGTGCCTGGCAGTGTCAGGGTGTGCATGGGGAGTGTCTGAGGTGTACCTGGGGTGTCAGAGGTGTGCTTGGGTGTCTGAGGGGTGTGCCTGGGGTGTGCAGAGTGTACCTGGGGTGTCGGTGTGCCTGAGGTGTCTGAGGTGTGCCTGGGGTGTCAGAGTTGTGCCTGGGTGTCGGAGGTGTACCTGGGGTGCCAGGAGGTGTGACTAGGGTGTCAGTGGTGTGCCTGGGGTGTCAGGCGTGTGCCAGGTGTGGGATTGTGCCTGGGGGTGTCAGGGGTGTACCTGGTGCCAGAGGTGTACCTGGGGTGTCAGTGGTGTACCTGGGTGTCAGGTGCGTACCAGGGAGTGTCAGAGGTGTGGGCATTGTCAGAGGTGCCTGGGGGTGTCTGTGCACCAAGTGTCAGAGGAGTACCTGGGGCATCAGGGAGTGCGTGGGGTGTCAGAGGTGTGCCTGGGTGTCAGAGGTGTGCCTGGGGTGTCAGTGGTTGACCTGGGGTGTCATTGGTGTACCTAGTGTCAGAGGGTGTACCTGGAAATGTCGGAGGTGTACATGGAAGTGTCGGAGGTGTACATGGAAGTGTCAGAAATGTTCCTGGGGTGTCAGAGGTGTACCTGGGGTGTCAGGGGTGTACCTGTGAGTGTCAGTGGTGTATCTGGGGTGTCAGAGGTTGTACCTGGCAGTGTCAGGGTGTTGCCTGGCAGTGTCAGAGGTGTCCTGGGATGTCAGGGTGTACCTGGGGTGTCAGTGGACCTGGGGTGAGAGTGTGCCTGGGAGTGTCATTGGTGTGCCTGGGGTGTCAGGTGTGTACCAGGGAGTGTCAGAGATGTACTGGGGTGACAGAGGTGTGCCTGGGGAATGTCTGAGGTGTACCTGTCAGTGTCGGGGTGTGCCTGGCAGTGTCAGTGGTGTGCCTGGGAGTGTCAGAGGTGTACCTGGGAGGTCAGGAGTGTGCCTTGGGTGTCAGAGGTGTGCCTGGGGTGTCAGAGGTGTGCCTGGGGTGTCAGAGGTGTACCTGGGAGTGTCAGGGGTGTGCCTGGGGTGTCATTGGTGTACCTGTGAGTGTCTGATGCCTTGGAGTGTCAGAAATGTGCCTGGGGTGTCTGGGGTGTGCCTAGGAGTGTCAGAGGTGTACCTGGGGTGTCAGGGGTGTACCTGGGGTGTCAGCGGTGTAACTGGGGTGTCAGAGATGTGCCTGGGAGTCAGGTGTGCCTGGGTGTGTCAGAGGTGTACCTGCGCAGTGTCAGAGGTGTGCCTGTAGTGTCAGAGGTGTACCTGGGAGTGTCAGTGTGCCTGGGGTGTGGGGTGTAACTGGGAGTGTCATTGGTGTGCCTGGGAGTGTCAGAGGTGTGCCTGGGTGTCAGAGGTGTACCTGGAAGTTTCAGAAATATTCCTGGGAGTGTCTGAGATGTACCTGGGAGTGTCAGAGGTGTACCTGGGAGTGTCAGAGATGCCTGGGAGTGTCAGGGGTGTACCTGGAAGTGTCGGAGGTGTGCCTGGGTGTGTCAGAGGTTTACCTGGGAGTGTCAGAGGTGCCGGCAGTGTCAGTGGTGTGCCTGGGAGTGTCAGAGGTGTACCTGGGGTGTCTGGGGTGTGCCTGGGAGTGTCAGAGGTGTACCTGGGGTGTCAGGTGTGCCTGGGAGTGTCAGGGTGTACCTGGGGTGTCAGAGGTGTGCCTGCCAGTGTCAGAGGTGTGCCTGGGAGTGTCAGAGGTGTACCTGGGAGTGTCAGAGGTGTACCTGGGGTGTCAGGGTGTGCCTGGGGAGTGTCAGGTGCAACTGCTGGGGTGTCTGGTGTGCCTGGGGAGTGTCAGTGTGCCTGGGGTGTCAGAGATGCCTGGGAGTGTCAGGGTGTACCTGGAGTATCAGAGGTTGTACCTGGGTGTGTCAGAGGTTTAC
>NW_024725641.1:0-24141 GCF_018991925.1 Homarus americanus | reverse complement strand
TAGGGTGTGTCAATTTTGTCAACATGTTAAAAATCAAATTTGGTAGTCAAAATATTGTGCCTCTTTATGTCTAAACTTGAGATTAGCAAACAAAATGAATTGAAATAACCCTCACCTACATCAATTATACCTTAAAGTTTCAAATATCAGTATTTCAACAAATTAATGAGACTTGATTAGAATTATTCACTTGATATTAACTAATCTCATGTAAGCATATGGATTATGGAGTATTTTATGGTTCTATAGCTTGTGTACAATATGCATGTCAGAACATGAACATGAACAGGCTCTCCGTGTAGGACAGTTTAATTTTTGTTTTGACTTGTACCAAGCGTGAGGATAAGGCGCCCGGCTCACTCTCCTTCTAGATATCATAGACGGTGGTTTGCTCTCATTGCACTTGCACCTACTCTACCAGACGAATTCTACATTTTAATTATTGTAAGTAGGGCATATTGATTGTCGCAGTTACTTATATCATTGTATAAAACATTATGTTCTAAGAAATTATTATGTTATTTCTGTTACAGCATTTTTGATAAACAAATTGATATTTTTTTAAACAACAATTGAATTATGAAACATTGAAATATTTTTCTATTTGTCAGATAGTGTGAAGATGTCAAAATTGAAGACAAGAAGTCAGTTGTCAACCCACTTGAGCCTGCTAGTTGGTAAAGGGAAGGAGCTTCCTGTATCAGAACTTCCAACAGTGAGAGACATGCTAAGATTAGGGTTACTCCTTCGAGAAAAAAATGCAAAGGACAGAAGGAACTATACAGATAAAGAACTCATAAATGACATGATAGTCCTCTTCTGCATCAATGGACAAAAGCTAATGCACTATTCAAACCACCTGTGATTAATCAGTGTCGAACTATTGAGCTAAAACTAACGAAATTATGGCACAAAGCAGTTGAAACATCACTTGGTAAAGGAAACTTGGCCAGGAAAAATGAATTTCTGCACACACTTGATACTCTGTTTGACATTTTGACCTGCAAGTGCTCCATACAATTATGTTCTGAATCCAACTGTTCTCACTCAGGTAAGAGAGAAAATAATTCCTACATTGATTGTGGTTGTCCTCGTGAAAAGAAGATCCCTGTTTTAGAGCTTGAATTTATAAAGGCACAGAGGACAAAGGCAGAAGGCCAAGGAAGTATGCAAATGGGTTCAATAGATTATTCAGAAACAAAGAAGCAGATTGCTAATGCCAAGAAGAGAGAACAAATCCGAGAGAGGGAACAAAAGAAGAAAATGAAGAGTGAAGAAGCCATCCAAAGAGAGGAAGAGCTGTGTCAAGATGTTTATCACTTCTTTGATAGTTCTTCTGATGAACAGGAAGCAACATCAGATGATAGTTCCAAAGAGCCATCTGAACCTTTACCAAAGAAAATGAAATACAACACAAGAAATATTTCAAACATTGCTTTAGCTAGTATTCGCCACCATGCTGGACTTCGTGAGGCTGCAGAAATTGCAACTGCCGCTTGGATAGATGCAGGCCTCATCAGCCGAGAGGATGTATCTTTGGTGATAGATCATAATAAAATTAGAAGAGCACAAGAAAAAATAATGAAGGAAATATCTGATCAGCATGAAAAAGATTTAAGCGAGGGAGGGCTCTCCTGTCTTTTGTTTGATGGAAGAATAGATGACACAAAAGTTTTGCTAGAAGTAGAGGGAGTGAACAGAAAGTTTCCAGGTCTCATCAAAGAAGAACACTCTCCGTCTGTTCTGAGCCTGGTGGTCGGTTTTTGTTTCACTTTGCTCCCGAAACTGAAGTAGAAGGGAAGAAACATGCAGAGGTCATTGCTGATCATATTTTATGTTGGGTTCAGGAGAGAGGACTTGGCAGTTCACTGCAGGCTGTTGGTGGAGATTCAACTGCAGTGAACACCGGATGGCAGGGGGGTGTAATGACGCATTTAGAGAAAAAACTAGGAAGAAGACTTGTTTGGATTGTATGTGATTTACATACAGGCGAGCTACCTCTTCGTCATCTCATCCAGGAACTTGATGGTCCTACAAAGAGCAACAACAAGTGGTCAGGTCCCCTTGGCATCATGCTGGATGAAGCAACACAACTAGAAATAAATACAACCTTTCCAAAGGTCGAAGTTGGCCCTCCCCTTCCGGCGTTGTCTGAAGGAGTCATCAAAGATCTCAGCACAGATCAATCCTATGCTTATCGTATTGCCCAAGCAATAAGATCAGGAGAAGTGCCTCAGTCATTGGCTCTCTTGGAGATTGGACCTGTCAGTCACAGCCGCTGGTTAACTACAGCTCTTCGTTTCTGCAGGATTTGGATTTCCAAACACGAATTGAAGGGCAAAGTGCTGAAGAATTTGAGGTTAATTGTTGAATTTATTATTGGAGTTTATCTTCCCCAGTGGTTTAGTGTGAAACTTAATCCTATGTGGGTGGATGGGCCCAATCACCTTTTGTTTCAATTGCAGCTAGTAAGAACACAGAGGAAGGTAGTGAGGGACATCGTGTTACCTGTGGCAAGAAGGTCCGCTTGGTATGCTCGATCAGAAGCAGTTTTGCAAGCAATGCTTTGCAGTCAATGTACCAATCTCCGAACCGAGGCTGTAGAAGTCATTCTAAAGATTAGAGGAACGCTAATAGATGACGACCAGTTGGGAGACTGTTCGTTTCATTCAAGAAAAGTTCCCCCAATAAACGTCAATGCCACCAAATTGTCAGAATTGGTTGACTTGAGTTTGGAAGTCTTAGAGCCACCATTGACAACAAGTCTAACTAGCCAAGAATTGAGAAACCTTAAAGAGACTCCAATGCAGGTGCCGAAGTGGCCTTCCCACACTCAAAGTGTGGAGAGATGTGTGAAAATGGTCACAGAAGCAGCGGGCCATGTTTACAGCCACGAGAGGCGAGAAGGTTACATCAAAGCACAAATAGCAAGCAGACTACTGATGACAAGAAACCAAAGCAAAGAGAGTATGAAGGCATTGGTTACTTTCAAATAGACTACGGATAATAAAATATAATAATTTGAAACTTGAAACAGTAACATGTGTGCAAACGCTGGTTATGTTATAAATTCACAAATATGTACATTTAAAAATCCATTTGATGTAGGTAGGACTTATTATAAAAAAAAATTTATGCCAGAATATTGTTTTGCATGCTTAAAGACTACAATAAATTGCTACCAAATTACTCGATTTTCAATTTAGCCAGTTCACCCCCTAAATTGACACACCCTAGCGGTGAGTGTCCGAGACGCTATTTTTAGATTTGCCCCACCCGCCACCCTGCCTGACTGCCTGTTTTAGCTCATAAAATTCATACAAATTACCAGGCCAGAATATAATTTACATTGCTGGAATTCTTATAATTTGGTGATCATTATGAATATAAACATCATATATTTTGCTTTAAACTTACAATTTTTAGATAAAAATTTTTCTCTAGGTAACTATGGTATCTTTTGTGCAAAATATATGACATTTATATTCAAAATATTCCTGGTCTTACAAGGAATCCAGCAATGTCAATTATATTATCCTAACTTTAGTTTGAGGTATTATTTATTAAAATTTAGTGGTTATCCCACACATCTCCTTGGGACGGTTGGTGGGGGGTGGGGGGGAGGGAGGGACCGACCGACCATCTGTTACCCTGTGAAGAATTATTATTTTTTTTATTAACTGAAGATATTTGTTTTAGCTCATAAAATTCATACAAATTACCCGGTCAGAATATAATTTACATTGCTGGAATTCTTATAATTTGGTGATCATTTTGAATATAAACATCATATATTTTGCTTTAAACTTACAATTTTTAGATAAAAATTTTTCTCTAGGTAACTATGTTATCTTTTGTGCAAAATATATGACATTTATATTCAAAATATTCCTGGTCTTACAAGGAATCCAGCAATGTCAATTATATTTTCCTAACTTTAGTTTGAGGTTATCCCACACATCTCCTTGGGACGGTTGGTGGGGGGTGGGGGGGGGAGGGAGGGACCGACCGACCATCTGTTAGCCGGCTGTGTAGTGTGAGAGGGGGAGGGAGTTGAGTCCATTATTTGAATGGACATTAACTTGGCGACTGTATTTCTCTATTTCTCTTAAGTATTAATTGTGTGCATGTACCATCATAAAATTAAGATGTTATTTTTACTACAACATAGGTATGTGCCTTCAAAAAGTGGAGTTTGGGGGTCGGGCCGGTTTCTATTGGAATTAATCCCATATGTTCTGTTGTTCACTTAACGCGGATTTCACTTAACGCGGGACCCTCTGGGTTCAATTGACCGCGTTAAGTGGGGCAACTAAACATTATTATTATTATTATTATTATGATTATTATTATTATTACATATTATGATTATTATTATTACGTATTACATTTTGCCCCCCCCGGCCCTGATGTGGGTCAGTGACTGTGCCCGGTGGGTTAATAATTCCCAAAGAAAAAAAGAAAAAAAAAAATCATTGCTCCACAAAACTTTTGTTTTGAATTTCGATGAAGGGTTGTCAACCTGTATCATATTACTGTTTTACCAAAGATTATGCAAACTTTCTCCGCGTTTGTATTCGTAAGTTAATTACGTGAGGGGGGGGTTAATGGTGGGGGGTTGAGTGTAGTGGTGCTTCCTTACTATTATTCTACTTAACAACATTGTAAATCTTTGGCTAATAATAGGGACCAAAAGATAGATACTGATAAGCAAATGAGTTTTTTATTATTATTTATTCTTGTTGGGTTAATGGGAGGTTTATGGGGGGGTGTAAGACAAGTGTCGTTTATGGTGATTATTAACTTGTCTTTCAGTATTAGCCAACAATAATAAGAAAGTTTAGCAGAAAAACGCGATTATTGTTGGTTTCAAGCTCAAACAACTGTACATCACAGGTAGTTATTCTCATTCAACTCTTGATAAAATAATAACTATTCACAGAACTAACTTCCAGTTTCCACAGTTCGCTAAGAGAGGGATTGAGCTGCACGATAAAAAAAAAAAACCCTCTAGCTTAAAAAAACAACAAAGTTCTGGCTGTTTGAACTTCGAAAAACTTTAAATGCGTTTTTCTCAGCTTTTGGAATTTGGTGCTTCACCCCCTTCTGATGTGGAGATCCTCATATAATGTACATCAGTGTTGACAAAGGTGACAGTGGACAACATGCCAGCACCCAGAAGAATCACACATTGTGGGTACTTCAGGTGCTGGACGTGAACCAAGAGGAATAACGACTGCAAATGAAATCGTCGAGAAAATGACGGACGCTCAGCCAACCTGCAGGAATTCAAAGCTGGAGGAGTGGATGGCTCAGAGAACAAGGTGATGAAAGAGTCAGTGAATGAGATACACACTCCACTCAGCCTGCAACCTGTACAATATTTAGGAAATACTCAGACCATCACTCTGACATTCGCGGGGTGTAGAAAGAGCGTACGAGTAAGAAACCCAAAGACCAATCAGGTGAGCTTCACATACTGTACCTGCAAACTCTCTGGAAAAATTATGAGGGACGACATCATCATAAAATGTGAGAGAGGTGTTTTATGAAGTTGTTGGTAGTGAGTGAAAACCTCACATTTAAGATAAAGACTTAAGACACGTGGGCGATCAAGGAACATAAACGCAGGTCACCCACCTTGGTATCGAGGGTCTGGCAGATGCGAGCTCGTTCCGATATTAACATTTTAGTTTTGGCAATGAGCTGTTCTCTCTCCCTCTCCATTTCCTTCATCTTTTTCTCGACTGCTTCCTTCTGCTTCTTGGCCACAATGACCTGGAAAAATGTCAAGATCTAAATAAAGAACTAATAAAGAACTGAATACTATAGTACTGAGAAACTGCAAAGATTAAATTAAGGAAGTGAGAAAAAAAAATACAATGAAATGATAAGAAAAAAATGGGAAATTCAGCTTTAACTTATATTCCTAACTGTCAAGGATGCACAAACCTTTACGCCTGTATTATTAAACAACATCTTCCCTTGAAGAGGGTCGTCGTGTTTCAGGACTCATATAGTTTAAAACTCGGGTTGAAACACGACGACCCTCTTCAAGGGAGGATGTTTAATAATACGAGCGCGAGTCTTTCCACAGGTAATAATCTGCTCAGCTTAGAAGAACCCATATACCACTTCTGGTCCAACACCACTCACCTCCCTTTCTGAAGTCGCATATTTGACGACCATCGATTCCTTGTCTTTATTTGCCGCCTCGTACTCTCGTGTCATGCGCTCAAGACGAGTCGTGAGATCCGAGCGAATCTTGACATTTTCGGACATGTAACTCTCCTCTGCTTGATGTAGTTTTTGTTGCCAACTACATGCATCTGCCTGTGCCTGCAAGCAAAACGCAGATATTGTTCAGTGCTCTTCTTCTAATTCTATCAATTACATTTGTCAGACATTTATACAAAACACTGTAAAGCCCAAGAGCTATTAACTGGACCATTAATTAGGTTAACACATAAAACAATGATCCTCCTAAGTCAACCATAACAACTGCTATTAATTGGTTCACTATGACCATCTCTGCACACATAGAGCTTTATTACTCAGGTCAACCAACAGAGGTAGAGGAGGGAGGCCAACAGAGGTAGAGGAGGGAGGTCAACAGAGGTAGAGGAGGGAGGCCAACAGAGGTAGAGGAGGGAGGTCAACAGAGGTAGAGGAGGGAGGTCACCACTACTTTATTGTAACAGATGTAAACAGAGAGTATTGAAGGAGGTCGCGAGTGAAAAACAAAATGTGTGTTTGTACGTTACGTCACCTGCGCCAGAGTCTTCTCGAGGGCTTCTATCTGTGAGGCGTAGACCTGAGACGAGTGGTCAGCTTCAAGGCGGTCCACTTCACCCTCTAGCCTGGAGAGAAGATAATGGATTAAGGTATATATGGGTAGGTTATGATAGGTTAACCACACTACTTCAAGATATTTCAGAGATAAGAGCAATGTCCTTCATCTGATCATTAATATTGTATGACTTATCTTCTTTTATTTAAACACCATAATGTTCAGTGCTGCTCCTAAAGAATATAAACAAAAAAATAACTATGCAGTACCTTACGTCACCTAACCTACAGTACACGCCACACATTATTTACACTTCCACTGTTGACAAGTTACATTAATTATAAACTGTACAGTACTATAATAAAACTACATTCACAGTCTGTACACAGTAAGGCTCAGCTGTAGCTGCCTCAACAGTGGCTCTGGGGAGTGTGGGTGTAACTTATCACAGCAACAAAGAACTACAACTTATAACAATTGTCATGATTTGTGACTGTTGGTTTACACTACACTGGCTTAGTTATTAATACTGTGGTCAAAAGAGAGACTACACCTTGTGGTATACTACACCTTGTGGTAGCCTACACCTTGTGTAGTTTAGCCTGGTACTCACCTGGCCTTCTCCCTCTTCAATGTGTCACACTCGTCTAATAAACACGACAACATCCTCATCAGGTTTTCTTTGGGCGTGGAGGAGAAATCCACTTTGCTGATCTCAAAGTCAGAATCGGGACTACACTCATTTACTGCTGTCGTCAGAAGGCTTTCAATTTCGGTGAGAAGACAACTAGAAGTTTTGGGATCCTCAGGTACAGGATGGGATGGTAAAGTTAATACTTGGTTACTTTGGGTAACAGCGCAGGTTCTACTGTGTCTGGACGAGTCTGGTTCAGTGCTACTACAATATACAGAATCTACTTCAGTTTGTTGTAAATTGTTCTCCATTCCTCTGGTGTCACTGTCTGGGATATATTCCAGGGAAAACTCTACAACACTATCATCTCGTAAAACACTGTTGGTTAACATCAGTTCCTCCTCTGCAACATTCATCATTCTCTCTTCTGTATTGACTGTTTCCTCCACTATTCTCACGTCACTTGAATTCTGTTTTTCTGAAGCACAAGAACCTTCCCCTTGACAGTCTTCCACACCTTCACTCTCCCTGGACCGTGACGACCCACCACTCGTCACTGTATCATCATCTTTATTAACTAACATCTCACTGGACCTTTCTAACGGTAATGCTTGAAGAGTTTCATTTTCCATTCTTGTTTGTTCAATATCCCGTGGACCCGGCCGATCCAACGGCAGGAGTTCGCCGTCATCATCGACGATCTTGTCGATTTGTACATTCTCTTCAGATTGTAGTTTTGATTGGTCGTCAGCCTTTTGTTCATCCATTTTAAGTGGTTATAGTCCAAATAGAGTCATGTGGACTGTGCTGGCATCTGAAACATGTGAAAAGGAATATTAACAGCTCTTACCTACAGTACTGTACATTGTAAACTCTTACTTCACTCTTAATATCCTGCACATTCTATTAAAAGACTTACTTTGGTCCCACAATCTATACCGAGTCCTTCTTCCAAGATACAATACAACTTTGTAATTACTATATTGAATCGGGGGTGCTTGAGGACATTCTCGCTGTTTATCCCAAATTTGCTAGCCCTCACTGATTAGTCTTCAATTAGAATACGACGTCCAATGTATATGAACCACTGCCTTACATGCAGCGAACAGTGACATCACCCACACGACTCTGACCTATATACAGTATACTGCTAATGAATATGATGTATTTCTTTGTGTACAAACCTCTGTCCTGCATGGCAGTGAATAGTGACATTACCCACATGAATCTGACCTCTATATATACAGCTCCTCCCCGACTTACGACTGGATTAGGGACCCAAATCCAGGTCATAAGTCGAAATGGTCGTAAGTCGGAAATGCTTAAATAATACATATAAAATCTAAAATGGGTCTCTTTTTCTTCTCAGCACCACAAAACACTCACTTTTAAGCTTGCCAGCCATTTTAAAGTGAATTACAAAAGAAAATTTTGTCTGTGTACTGATTTAGGGACTCGAAAATGCATAATTTGACCAAATTTTGGTACGACTGAGACAGGTCGTAAGTGCGGGTGTGGTTGTAAGTCGAGTAGGTCGTAAGGCGGGGAGGAGCTGTATAGCTGTTAATGAATATGTTGTATCTCTTTGTGTATGAACCTCTGTCCTGCGTGGCAGTGAGAAGTGATACCACCCTCAGTGTTAAGATCTGACTGAATTACTCAGAATAGGCAAACTGTACTCCAAGCTTTGTCAATAAATTTGTTAAACTAAAAAACTTCTTCCCAGCTGGATTATGAACCTTTCCACACTTGTACAACTTGTCTTAAAATGCCACGAAACTTGCAGATTAACTACAATTGAATTCTTCCCTCTTTCATTTACGATAATATCAAGAGCTACAGTGCAGTACTATTGTTCTGTTATATACACTAAATAATTCTATATCTACAGTATTAAATTTCTGGTGGTTCTTTTTCTTTATTGTCAAAGGAAAAAATTTGTAAAGGAGTAATTCAGATATTGACTTGATGCAGCACTGTACAGAACTTCCGTTGACCAAACACTCTCTCACCACTGTGTCCTGGGTAAACATGGGTACGGTGTTAGTCAGTGTAACACCACCCAACATGGCAGGTCTCCTATGGGTATCCCAGTTTCCTCCTGTACTAACACTGGACAAGAGGAACATAACAAAGAATGGCTAGTGAACTCATAAGTAGTGAAATGAAAACAATTAATTAATCAATGTAAATATCCACTCCAAGACAAGCTGAAGATGTAATATATGGGGGCCACCTTAGTACAGTACTCAAAACAGCCTACATGCACAGTATTGTGTTTTTAGGCCACTTGAACCCCCTACTATTTTAGATACTGGTAAGAAAGTTCACCTGAAGGTTAGGCACCCCAGCTTATTTCCCCCAGTGTTTAAACACCCCAACACAAACCTAGACACATTGCTCTTGTCACCATTGTTTTGTTCCATCATAAGAACCAGACAATTATGAGGTACAGTACAGTAGTGTTTTCTTCGTCTCCTTCACTATGGACACGCCACCTGTCACAATTTATTGACTAACACCAGATGATATTAACCCGCTCAGAGACACTGTACACAAGGAGTTAAAAACCTAACAACTAACCTAACCTCCCATAACCTTATCTATCCTGCCAAACCTCCCATAACCTAATCTAACCAACCAAACCTACCTATCCTACCAAACCAAATCTAACCAACTACTCCACCATAAGATACTGAAAAAAGGGAAAATCAATTAATTTAACTACAGTATAGTCTGGATTTACGCGGTTTTTGTTTACGAGTTTGGTCATTCACGCGGTGCCTTGCCAGAACGAAATGTTTTAATTACGCGGTAAATTTCATCATTTACGTGGCAAGCGGCTGGAGAGGTCCAGACCGCCGCGCCATCTTTTGCCCACGCGGTCCATTCTTGACCATACGCAGGAAGCGGCGCGGTGAGTGGTGCCGCTCTTACGTTATCGCTGAAGTCATATGACGTATCGGACTGTGATTGGGCTACGCATCCTTACCACCCACGCATTCCCTCCGCCGCTAGCTGTGATTGGTCTAATGTAACATGACGTGCCCTGCCACCAGACGGTAGAAGTCGCTGACCTAGCCGGGCCTGTCTCATTGTTCTCAGTCCGCGTATACAGTTCTCTCTTGTGCCCGCTATTCCCCTCACAATGGCTTCAGCAGGACCCCCCACCACCAGAGAAAACCCTTGAATTACCTGGACCAAGCCATGATAATGTGAAGGAAATCATCGAGTTGGGGGAGAAAATTAAGCTCATCCTTGACAACGACCCAGACAAGCATCAGTATGAAGAGTCTAATAACCATCTGACGAAAGTTATGGAGCCGTTTGTCCAGATCTATCTCGACAACATCAATGCTAGTCGTCAACGTAATATTAAGGACTTCTTCGCCAGCAACCCACCACAACCACAGCCAGCCCAAGTCAGTGATAGTGACGATATGGACTTTGAGGGGTTTGTCTGGGAGGCCCTGCAAACCTCTGCGAGTAGTGAAAGTGATTCACCGGAGGGCAACTAATCTGCCCTCTGCCTTGGAACCAACCGCCATCCACGTGTGCCGACCCATCTCTTCTACTAATGTAAGTGTTAAAAAATCTAATATTATTGATATTTCTCTTAAATATTAATTGTGCATACCATCATAAAATTAAGATGTTATTTTTATTACAAGGTACGTATTGTGTCGGAAAAAGTGGAGTTTGGGGGTCGGCCCAGTCTCTATTGCAATTAATCCCATATGCTCTGTTATTTCGTTTACGCGTTTCTCGTTTTACGCAGATCTCCACGGGTTCAATTGACCGCGTAAATGCAGACTATACTATTTATAAAATTTTGAGAACAAATGTGATAGGTGGCAACTACACACAGTACTGGTGGTGGTAGTTCCTATGATCATGAAACAAAAGTTGCCGACATTTATCCAAAACTCGTGGAATTTGCTTTGTTATGTTGATATAGTATAGTATTTATCTCTTACTGTGCAACAATTAATGTTTAATTCTGAAAAGTTAAAATAAAAGTTTTATTCTAATATAAAATGTCCAAAATACCGTCCTTGAAGAGGAGTGCAAAAACTACAAGAGGTCCCCCGAACACCTACTGATATGAATGAGGTTTTACACTTTTTTATTTACCTGATGACTTATTTTTTACTCTCATTTACTGTATTTTGTCATTCTATTTCTTCTTTTGTCTTAAATCAAGTGATTTTAGAGGTATACAGCTCCTCCCCGACTTACGACGGGGTTAGGGACCCAAATCCAGGTCGTAAATCGGAAATGCTTAAATAATACATAGAAAATCTAAAATGGGTGTCTCTTTTTCTTCTCAGCACCACAAAACACTCACTTTTAAACTTGCCAGCCATTTTAAAATGAATTACAAACGAAAAATTTGCCTGTGCACTGATTTTCGGGACTCGAAAATACGTAATTCTACGAAATTTGGTACGACTGAGACAGGTCGTAAGAGTGGGAGGATCTGTATAAGGACTTAGGCTGTGTTATAGTGGGATTTTAAACATTGTTCTGTAAGTACGGTCTGCACATAGCACGTATTCTAACTTACGGACAAATCCAACTCACAAACATCCTCAGAAACGGAACCCGTTGGTAACCCGGGGACCCCCTGTACTGTACCACCTGTAGCACCCTTCACAAGTGTTCTAAACAGCCCTTATTCCTCATGTACTAAACTTTAGTCTTAAAACCTGACTCACTCACTCCTGTCTCCACCAAATTTGCTTCTATAAACAAAAATAAACATACAGTATCATATCTGTTAAGCTGCCAACAACATTAGGTAATACTTTATGAGAGCTGTAGCCCTTAACCAGCAGCTTTAGGCGTTATTCTGGGAGATAAATGCTTTCTTATCACACGAACGCGACCAAAAATTCTCAAAATATTAGCCGTGCCGAACATACGCGGCCGGGTGCATCGCGTGACACTGCTTACGTCTGCAGTACTGTATTTTGTTTTATCCTCAGGAACAATTTTTGTATAATAGATGATAACTACAACATGTTAGGTGAACTTGTCAATGGTTATCTTATATCATCAGGGTGGTGGGTGAAGAGCAGCAGCTGTCAGGAAAAACTATAGGTGTACGTGTGTTGCAGTAGGCCCATACACCTCCCTTAGAACGGAAGGAGGTGTAAAGGCTGTAGTTGGAGACTTGAAAAGGTTTGGGTGAAGCTGCTTTGGTCAGTTGAAGTTCAGATAGTAGTAAGGGGTCGGGGGAAGAGGTTAATAGATGGTGCTCCACAGAAGGAAAATTGGATCTCAGTCCGCGAATGTTGGAAAAATGAAGTGTGAAAAAAGCCGATCCTCCAGCAACAGCGGTGGAGTCAGTTGAGGCCCCAGTAGTCTGATGATGATCAGGTCGGCCCTGGGGTCCACAACTAACCCACTCGGTCCGAGCATACTCTATCGTCCACAAAAAACACATTGGTACCAGATAATATAAAAAATACTTTGTTTAATATAGAGGGGGTCCACCCCGGCTAGGAATTAAGGTAAGGTTAGGTAGGTTTCTTTGGTTGGTTAGGTCAGGTTCCATTAGGTTCATTATTATTCATTTGCAACAAAAGTGTATAGAATGAAAGTTACTTGGAATGATAAGATATATCTTTAGCATTTGATAAAAAACTTAAAACTAATTGAGAGTCCACATGTAAAAATTGACCAATTACCCAACTTGAAGTTAGGTAAGGTTAAGTGGTTAAGTCAGGTTGATGTTTCTATCATCGTGTTGAACATCATACAAATAGTACGTCCAGAAATTTGGGTTCAAACCCATAAGTTATTTCTATTGCTGACCACGTTCCCTTTATCTTGAGGAAATGAGAACAAATACACAAGGATTACATTTAACATAATAACACTTTTACAAGTTTTTCAGTTAAATCTGCAGCTGCCGAGGCGACACCACCATCACCCTAAGTCATGTTTACAGCAACAACATCAGCTTGTGCGGTGATGTTCGCAGTTTTGTGCAAACATAACATTGTCTTGAAGGTTCCTTAAGATTTGGGTAATATTGCAACAACCACCAACCACAGAATTCCGGAACTTCACTACACCCAATCGACAGTTCTATTTTTTCTATGATCACAGGTTAGGTTAGGCTTGGTTAGGTTAGGTTAGGTTAGGTTAGGCTTGGTTAGGTTAGGTTAGGCTTGGTTAGGTTGCTGTAATCTGCAATCTTACCAGATTTTTTTATATTTTTCCAGATTACAATATAAGAACACTAGTACGTATAAAAGGTTGGTTTGGTATTATTGCAGTTTGGGCCAATACACGGCCGGCTGTTTTAACCATCCCCAACCTTTCGATCTCCTTATTTGGAGTATTTCTGACCCTATTTCAACCAGGGGCAAGAAATAATAACGTCAGAAATAAATTTAAAAGTTTTCCCATACTTTTGGGGGAGAGAGAACTCTAAAACGGGTACAGTTCTTCCCACTGGAAACTAAAGTCAAATTAGATTAAATCACACCAAAAATACACTGACAAACTAATTTATAATCTACTCGGGCATAATGGCCAAAAGCTGCAATTTTACCGCTGGTTCATTGATTGTGGCACTGACCATAACTACAAGGGTTATTTTATTTCAGGTCATCCAGGGAATCGGTTAGGTTAGGTTATCTTTTGTTTAATTATTTCAAGAGAAAACTATAATTAAAACTATTGTTGAGACAGTGACATGTCCTTCACCCCAGACACTGCCACCTTAACATCACCTTCCTCTTCGTTCTTCTCCAAAACATAACGTCACTTAAGGAAGGAACTAACTTAAATAATACCTTTCTGTGGTAGGTTATCTGAGTAACTCACTGGAGGGAGATAAACAGTGTGGATCACCTCCCATCACCTGCTCCCTTCTCGGCCACTGACAGCTCTCAAGATTTTATTTCCTGCTCACAATACTGATAACTTTATATGTTATATGTATATATTTTATAATCGTTCATATATTTACCTTACGTCTTGTTAAAATAATGATGTATTTAATATTCCTATAACTACATTACAAATTTGTCAAAATGTATGTAAGAGAAACATATAAATATCACTTGCTTCACAGGTACATGATGCATATATAAGATATTTACATTGGCTTTGTACAAACTGTCAATGTTGGTGAAAAAAATATTATTTATTTTTAATTAAAATGTCACTTTTTATTTCTTGTACAAATATAATTGTATTCAGTTTCGTTCAGTAAATCTAGCCACTATTGATATATACATCATTATAACAAATTACCCAAATAACTCCTCTGGGACAGGTACTGTATGTGGTATGGTATCAGATAAAGTAACACCTCAAATTAAAACGTATTTTTTTTTATCACTAAGTGTCCAGAATATCTTAAATATGATTTTATACAGATTCGGGGTTTAGATCAGTAAGGCATTTATTAGAGCAGTGAACATATTTATTATTTATCATTATTGACTAGTGACCTCAACCCCCACATAAAGACCCCAGTGGAAATACTTTTCTTTTCTTTTTCCTTTATCCTCTTCACCACTGATCGGCTCGTTAGCCGCTTGGGCGATCAGTCACGTCTCTGTTACGCACTGTTGGCAAGTACTGGGCATGTACCGGCTCCTGAATGTACCTGAACCTGTGGTCAAGTCTGGTCTTGAAAGAACTCACACTCGGTGCCGTTGTAGTGGATTCCTCCCCTACAAACGCTTGTCGCTGAGTAGCCGACCCCGCGAATTCCCCAGTGTATGCCTCGTGGTCTAGGTCAACCAGCGCCGCCTTACATGACGGAGGTCAACTATAAGCCACGCCTACCTACGCTATATAAGACCTGACCTCGTGATGACCTACCTCTCTTTCTACCTACACCAACCAGCAAGCAACACCACCTCCTCAACTCTTGCCTGGTGGCCCTCGCTCCCGCCGGCGAGCATGGCGACCCACAAGCTGGTCCTCCTCTGAGCACCCTCACCAACCAGCTCTCTCTACATCACGCTTGTAACCACGCTGCCATTTCCCAGCACCAAGGTGCATTGTACATCCAATACATCCAATACAGAGAGCACATTGTGAGTTTCCTTTCTCCATCCCATCCTGAGTGTGAACCAAACATACCTTACCCCACACCGTCACAACACTCTCTGGCAGATTGTTCCAAGAGTTCACAACTCTTACTCAGAAAAAGTTTGCCCTCACAGTTTTCTGGACCTGCGGCTTCTTCAATCTTGACCTGTGACCTGTAGCGTACTGTAAGTGGCCAGTTGTCAATTCTCTTTAGTTGTATGGGCACACAAACGTACGTACATGTAGATGTAGCCACTCAGGAATGAGGTAGGGCAGAAACTCACGATGCGCTTTCTGTATATATATTGTTTGTACAGCGCAGTGCTTAGGAGTGACTAGGTGAGGAGCTGTGAGAGATGTTGCTGGTCCAGTAGCTGAGTGTAGAATGTCCTCCCGATACGATACGAAGTCTTTAGTTAAGAGGTGAAAGAAGATTATTAGGAGTTGAAGGAAAAGTGGTGAAACTGAAATACAGTAGGAGTAGAAAGAATCTGGGCTCAACCAGATCGCTTCATCTTTCTTATTGGTGTTTTGTCTTTGTTCTGCTCCCCTGGGTCGTCAGACCTTTGTATTAATATTGGTTTATTTATATAATGCTGCTTATTATTATTATTTGTTATTGTTGGAGTTAGTGAGCCCGCCCAGGTCCTTGTGTAACTGGGAGGGTAGTCACATTTTTATTTTTTATTTTTTTTTGAGGTGTTAGTTAAGTGTTAGTTGTGTTAGTCTAAAGGTACACTGTATGGAGAGGCCTGCCAGGTTCTTAGTGGAGCTGGTTGGTCACTCTCATCTTTATTCCTCTAGTAATGTTTTATGTAGAAATGTGTATGTTGAGGCAGGAGGTGGTTCAATTACTTCTTCCTGGCTGATATAGCTGGGAGGGTAATCACATTATTATTATTAATATTATTAATATTTTTTTTTTTTTTTTTTTTTTTTTGAGTTAGTGAGCCCGCCCAGGTCCTTGTGTAGCTGGGAGGGTAGTCACATTTTTAATGTCCTCCCTGGGCAGGCGTGGCCGTATTTATACAATTTACCAGGATCAGGATTTGGGGTGCGCGTAGCGAGAGGACTAATCACAGCGGCTCAAGCGTAAGGTGTGAAACGCTCTGATCCTGAACTGGAGGTTGATGGTCGAGACTAGGTCGGCGATCGTACCCCTACGTCCTCTGCATAGACCTAGTCTCTCGGCGCAGCTGGCTGTACGCTGATTGGCTGGTCGGCGTGCGGCCGGAGCTCAGTTGGAAGTTGTAGGGGAGAGGAGCCACTACAATACTCCCCCTCCCCTCCCGGCGCGGCGGGAGGCTGGATGTTGTCCGGGTTGTGTCCCACACATAACACATACCGGGCAGGTGTACGTACGACTCGGCCGCTACGTGTAACAACTCCCTCCAGTGACACAAAACCTGTGGGAGAATTAGGAGGAGAAAGAGGGTTTGAGATTAGAAGAGGTTGTACAAGCAATGGTTGTTGTGCTCCTGCTGCTGCAGGGGCTGCGTCAGGAGGAGGGTCCATGGCAGGAGCAGGTTCCATGATAGGTGCAGGTTGTATGTCAGGAGGAGGGTCCATGGCAGGAGCAGGTTCTATGACAGGAGGGAGGTCTATTACAGGTTCAGGTTCTATGACAGGAGGAGGGTCTATGATAGGTACAGGTTCTATGATAGGTGCAGGTTCTATGTCAGGAGGAGGAACCATGGCAGGAGCAGGTTCTATGACATGAGGGAGGTCTATTATAGGTTCAGGTTCTATGATAGGAAGAGGGTCTATGACAGGAGCAGGTTCTACAGCAGGAACAGGGTGTACATGAGGGTGAAAAGAGGGTGCCCAGAAATGTCGTGGGCGTGGTGTTGCTGCCGGTGGTAACTGCGGGTAGACTGGTGCAGGCGTAGTTTGTTGATGGTGCTGCTGGGCTGGGGGCCCGACGGGTAAGGTGGCCGGTTTGACTCGGTCTATGCTGACGGTGTCATGTCTGCCATTCCGGATAATCGTCAGGAACTTTGCTGAACGGGTAACCACCTGGAAGGGTCCATCGTAGGGGCGTTGTAATGGGTTGCGATGAGCATCACGCCTGATGAAAACATACTCGGCTGTGAGTAGTGCAGGAGGGATGTGTTCAGGGCGCCGAGGAGGCTGGCGTGGAGCAGTAGCTCTGAATGCAGAAACTGCTTGTCGTAGCTTTTGGAGTAAGTCGTGACGAACGGCTGGAGTGGTTTGGTGAGGGTCAGGAGGGAGTGAGAAATCCCCGGGTAGCCGAAGGGGCTCGCCTAGTGTAAGATCTGCTGGGCTACAGTCCATATCCTCCTTGTGTGACGCACGGATGCCGAGGAGCACTAAGGGAAGCGCATCAGTCCAGCTGTAAGGGTTGTGCTGTGCCTTGAGTGCGTCCTTCAGCTGCCGGTGAAAACGCTCTACCATGCCGTTGGCTTGAGGGTGGTATGCTGTAGTGCGTTGTCTAGACGTGCCGAGGAACTGTAGGAGGTGCTGCCAGAGTTGTGACTCAAACTGGACTCCTCGGTCAGTGATTACGGTTGCGGGGGGGCCAAAACGAGAAACCCAACCGGACATGAAGGCGCGGACAGTAGTCTCTGCTGTAGCATTGGGCATGGGAATTGCTTCTGTCCACCTGGTGAAACGGTCGATGCAGGTGAAGATGTAGGTACTACCGTAGGATGATGGAAGAGGTCCCACGATGTCAAGGTGTACTACTTGAAAACGTCCTTTGGGAATAGGGAAGGTTTGTAAGGGGGCCCGTATGTGACGATGTATTTTGGAGGACTGGCAGGCCAGGCACTGGGCAGCCCATTTCTTAGTATCAGACTTGATGCCGGGCCAGACAACACGTTGCGTGAGGAGGCGCTGGGAGGCCTGCACACCCGGGTGGCTGAGACCATGGTGTACTGCGCACATCATTGTCATCCCTAAAAATCCCATCTAATTCATATTACGCTACATAACATTCAAATGCACAACGCTTGTAGAACCCCAGAAAACGGGAAACATTGAGAAAGGACAACTCCCCTACTCAAGGTTCCTAGACCATGTGTGGTATTGTACCCAGGTATAATTATATCATATCAAGTGTATGTATTCATAGCATTAAGGATCACTCAGGGTAGGCATAAGATGAATGTTAAAGTCCAGTTGAGCCGGACTAGGGTACTGTAAGACTAAGTGTGGAGCAGGGTTTGAAGGTCCTACTATTTACGTCTGTGAGCGTGTAGCGAACCTAACTCCAACAGATATCATATGAAAATACATGAGAACAATGATCGGGAAAAAGGGATAAATGTATCAGAACTATGTGAGGTGTTGACAGTGATCTAGAAACTATACTGGAAAGGAAATATCGTGTATGCGTCGGTATGAATTTAATACACCTCGTAGCCTCACGTGACATATACCCACGACAGGTACAGTGATCAAAGAATCTGAGGTCTGTGTTCAAATAGTGCGCTGTGTGAGAGGAGGATCCCTCATTACAGTTTTTAAGTGAAGTTGATACACCCCCGCCATGATCATTCGGCTTTTGTTTCAAGGCGCGTCATGTACCCGCCTCAGATGCCCGTTGATATTAAAATCCCAGGCATTTAACCAAGCACTAGCAAACCAAGACCTGACCTTAGTGTATAAGTTAGGATTAATATATGTGTTTATAAGAAATGAGTGACAATATACCGTAAAGTGTTCAGGGGAGAACCATAAGAAACAAAAATGTAAATTGAGGATTGGAAACTGTAGGCCTATGTGACGAGAAGCGGCGGGAAGCCGGCCTTAGTCTTTCCCGTTCTGCCGTCAACACAGGTCAGTGTCCTAGCGGGCTATATCCCGCCCTACAATTAAGGTTGATAAATAACAGTGACTACAGTTTAAAGCTTTGCCGGATATATAAGTGTGATAGGGATGTGTTAAGGGATGGGATAACCGCCCGTCAGGCATTATTGCTTAGTCTTTCCCGTTCTGCCGTCAACACAGGTGCCACGTGGTTGGGGTATCTTGCCGCCCGGCTGCCATTGTCTCCTGGAGCGCCACACCAGGTGGGGAATTACTCCCCACTATACCAGTCCACTATGAACCGGTGGATTCCCAGCGCACCACTCCACATGAATAGTCACAACTAAGGAGACCGTGAGAAACTGCGGTCGTCACTTGGAGCGACCTATAATACCAGGCGTAGAAATAGTGCTGGTATGTCTCTAGGTCAAGCCCTCGTCCTTACCCACCGAGGGCGGTGTGCGAACGAGGGGCCCGTTGTGTAGACCTAAAAGTCACAAGGAGTCACATACTTGCAGGTATGGAGTGTAACAGGTGTGTTGCGATGGTGCTACTATGTATGATAACCGACGGTGCTACAAGCCACACCAGTGGAACAGTCTGATGTGTTAAGGGATATTGTAAGAAGGAACGACCGAGATACGGCGTTCACCGATTGTTGTGCAATAAGTGGGTGGATGACCCGCCAGTAATGTAGGAGTCTGGGGCCCAGTTGGGTAACCAAAATTCCGTTGTTCTTCTGAGGAAGGCCAGTTCATGTATGTTTTTTTTTACCAGTGTGTTTTATAAGAAATAAATCAATGAAGACATGTTATGGTTTCACCCTTCGTTACCCTTATCGATCTGATCAATGGAAAACCTAACCCAATGCCTAGTTCACTCTGCCCGCTACCTAACGAGCTACATGCTGTCCAGAGGGGGTCTGGTGGCAGCGACCCTTAGAAATTAAGATTAGAGTTAAGTTATCCCCTTAGATTTAGTGACCCCAGATCTGGCAGTATAAATTGGTGGCTATAGCGGTGGGATGGTTTTTAATCATTGATCAAATCCGAGGGAATTGAAGTTGTGATTTAAAGTTGCAAGTATAGACAAGTATTTTAATGATGGATAATCTGATTTTTGAGTGATACTTGCAGGTGAATATGTATTAATACTTGCAGAAGTTGTGGATTAACTTTGGTGACGTTGAGGTAAGGGAGTCCACACTGTGTCTGAGAAGTGTCTCAAGTGGTTCACCTATGGAATACCATAGGACTTTCGGTCTCCAGTTGATGTGAGTTATAATTTTTGGTGCCATGTTAAGAGGTTGCATAGTGTTGTATTATACCATTGATCAATTAAGGTTGTAGTAGTACAGGAGAGTAGTTGTGTTAAGCGGTTCGTATTTGTCTTGGGCCGAGAGGTAGCACTTTAGGTCAAAATGGCTGAGTCAGTAGAACAGGGAAGTACCATAGTTGGGGACACATTGGCAGAGAGATTGGAAGAGGCTTTGCTGATCAACGCGAGACAATACTCGGCGTTAGAAGAATCACAGACACAGGTTAAGGAACTAAAACAAGAACTCCAGGAACTAAAACAAGAACTCCAGCATGCAAAGAACCAAGACACTGATCTAGAGTATGGTGTAGGTAGGGACACAAACCCAACTGACCCACCGGCAGAAAGTGCCCAATCTGTACCACAATCAGGGAACGATACCACACACCCAGGTAGCCTTAGAGTTGATCCAGGGGTTCTGCCCAAACTAACGGACATGGCCAAGAGGGATGATAGGGAAACAGCCGTGTTCAACCTTAGTTATGTTAGAACGTTATCATTGGAAACACTAACAGGGCCGGATTCTGAGAGCCATATTAGAACTTTTTGTAGACAGGTAGAGTGGTTACTGAAGCAGGATGGCCATAGGGTAGAAGCGGCTCTAAGCCGAATGGAGTATTCCGTAGAACAGAGGGTTCTACAGGAATTGGATAGCAAGAAGATGTGGGATTGGAACACCCTTAAGCAAGCTTTGACAAAGTTCGACACAGGCCAGAATACTCTGAGTAAGGCATGGGAAGGTTTTATGAGAGAAGAATATCATGTAGAGGACGAGCCGGGAATATGTGTGGAACGAATGAAGTATAAGCTGGCAGCCATAGAGAGCAAGTTTGAAGTGATACAAGGGAAGGATCAGCTGATGAAAGATGTATTGTATACGGGATTGCCAGGGCAAATGCAGAGAGAGTTAAGAAGATACAACCAGTTAGGCATATCCTTAGAGCCTTTTTTGAATGAGTTGACAAAGTGTAGGGACTGGTATTTGAGATCACAGGGCAGGGGACAACAACATGTTAGACAGACCCGCCAGGGACCAGTACCAGAGGCTTATAGAGCCCAGGGGGACTATCGTAGGAACGAGACGGACGGAAGACCGGGTCGGAACACGAGGGGGAAGGAAAATAACACTCAAGGTTGGACAGGAAATGAATGGTGCGGATATTGTAGGAAGGATACCCATAGTCCGCATAATTGCCCCTCCAGACCCAGACCAGGTTCATGTTACGCGTGCCTGAGGATGAACTGTAAGAGTTATTTCGCCACTTGTCCAGGACGCCAAGCTAGGAATCCCCATTCGGGCCAATGACCACGACAGCCGTTCCCACGCAGTTCTCCATGTATTAAGTTACCTATATGTGGACATACTTGTCTAGCATTGGTTGATACGGGTAGTGAAGCTACTATCATTAAAGATAGCTTGGTTAGTGCCTTGAAGGTGGGGCCCATTAGGCCTTGTACCCAAAGATATGTAGCTATTAACGGGGAAGAGTTTAAGACCCTAGGCACTGTTGTCATCAGTGTACAGTTGTCCCGTAGGAAAAGAATCCGTCACCAAACCGTAATAGTGGAAGATAACATGTTGGATACTGATGTATTATTGGGAGCAGACATTTTAGGCAGATTTGGAGTTTGGTGGCATCACAAAAAAAATCAGTTCAGTTGGGGGGGTCATAAACAAGTTTATTGGACACCGAGTCATGGAGGAAAGTTGCGAACGGTTGTCAAAGTCAAACAGTTCACGAAGGCTTCGATCGTATCTTCCCCCAAGGAGCTAACTAGCTTACACATTGATAGGAAGACTACAATAAGTGGGCACAGTTCTCAAATTAGGCCAGTTAAAGTGAAGGTAGGGGTAGGTCAGACCATAAGTATTAGATTTACGCATAAGGGGCTGAAACAACACCCGGATATGTGTGTGATAGTCCAAGATGATTCCTGTGTTTATGTTCCTATGAGTAATGTTTCAGAGCAGCCAGTTTGTTTGAGTCCGGGTGCGGTTTTAGGTGAATATGAGGTAGTTAATGATGAGGAATTCTGTTACTTTGATGATGAAGGGAATAATCTCGGAACTAGCTCACACATTTATGAAGAGTTAGGTGAGGTAGGCCGGTCTGTAGACATACCCCTGTGCTCACCACATCACCTGGCCCTACAGAGAGAAGAGGATAAGAGGTCTAACAAAATCCCCTTAAGACTGACGCATGATGTGAAATTCCCAACTCAATGCTTACTTTGTAGGGGTATGGAAAATTCCCCAGTCCACAAAATTAGACAAGCTCAGGAAGTACTAAATTCTATGGTACCAGACTGTGATGAAGTGACACGTGGGGAAACTAGACAGGACAAATTAAAAGAGTTAATTAGGACCCAGAAATGGCCACACTTAGATAGGGACATGCGGACACAGTTGCAACAGGTGGTAATGAATCATGATGCGTTGTTTGTATTAGGTCCAAATGAAATCGGCACCATTAAGGGTTTGCCAGCTAACATCCCATTGGTTAATGAACAACCTGTAAGAGGACCTCAGTATAGGTATCCCGAGAAAGCCAAGGGTACTATTAAAGAAATGATGAGAGACATGAGAGATAGGGACATCATTGAACCATCAACCGCTGTCTGGCTATCACCTATCGTGTTAGTAACTAAACCTAATGGGTCGAAACGTATGTGCCTTGATTTCCGAGCAGTCAACAAACACCTGAAGATAGATATACAACCTTTGCCAAGATTGGATGAATTAGTTGAGAAGGCTGCCGGAAATAAATATTATGCCACCTTAGATTTGAAGGATGCTTACTATCAGGTAATTCTTGACCCCCACAGTAGAGATATAACCACCTTCAGTGATGGGTATAATTTATGGCGGTTCAAACGCCTCCCTTTTGGTTTGTCAGCCAGCCCAGCCGTTTTTACGAGGGAAGTAAACAGGGTCTTAGCTCCTTTAGCAGAAGAAGATTGGGTCAGGAACTATCTAGATGATGTCATAGTGTGGGCTCCTGATTTCAATACCCTCATGGGCCGCTTGGCTAAAGTATTTGACAGGTTTGTGAATATGGGAATCAAATTAAACCTATCTAAATGTCAGTTTGGTCAGAGACAAGTAAAATTCTTAGGACATATTGTTTCAGAGAAAGGCATTGAGCCGGATCCAGAGAATGTAAAAGCAGTAACAGACTGTAAACCACCCACTAATGTCAAACAAGTCCGACAATTTTTAGGGATGTGCGGGTTTTATCGTAAGCATGTTTCAAATTTTGCTAAGATTGCATATCCTATCACAGAACTCACTAAGAAACAAGCTGCCTTTGCCTGGACAGCTGAATGCCAGACAGCTTTTGACACGTTAAAGCGGACATTAGCTTCCTTTCCAGTACTAGTAAAAGTGGACACGGATAAGCCATTTGAGCTACACAGTGACGCTAGTAATTTCTGTGTAGGAGCCTCACTAAATCAATTACAGGATGACGGTTCTTTGCGTCCTGTTGGGTATTTCTCTCGGAAGCTAAAGCCCGCGGAAACACGGTATTCCACCACCGACCAAGAAGCATTAGGGATAGTGTTAGCC
>NW_024725640.1:0-5819 GCF_018991925.1 Homarus americanus | reverse complement strand
AGGGGTGCCCGGCCCTCACACCCTGTTTCATGGAACTGAAAGGGTCCCCGGCCCTCACACCACGATTCATGACACTGAAGGGGTGCCCTGCCGTCACACCCCGGGTCATTTCACTGAAGGGGTGTCCGGCCCTCACACCCCGGGCCATGGTGCTGGATTGGTGCCCGGCCCTCACACCCAGGGCCATGGTGCTGAGGGGGTTCCCGGCCCTCACACCCCGGGTCAAATCACTGATGGGGTGCCCAGCTCTCACACTCCGGGTCATGGCACTGAAGGGGTGCCTGGCCCTCACACCCCGGGTCATGGTGCTGAAGGGGTGCCGGCCCTCACACCCCGTTTTATTTCACTGAAGGGGTGCCCGACCCTCACACCCCGGTTCGCAGCACTGTAGGGGTGCCCGGCCCTCACACCCTGTTTCATGGAACTGAAAGGGTCCCCGGCCCTCACACCACGATTCACGACACTGAAGGGGTGCTCGGCCGTCACACCCCGGGTCATTTCACTGAAGGGGTGTCCGGCTCTCACACCCCGGGCCATGGGGCTGGATTGGTGCCCGGCCCTCACACCCCGGGTCATGGTGATTAAGGGGTGCCCGGCCCTCAAACCCGATTCATGGCACTGAAAGGATTTCCGGCCCTCACACCCTGGTTCGCAGCACTGTAGGGGTGCCCGGCCCTCACACCCCGTTTCATGGCACTGAAAGGGTGCCCGGCCTTCACACCCCAATTCGTGACAATGAAGGGGAGCCCACCCCTCACACCACGGGTCATGGCACTGAAGGGGTGCCCGGCCCTCACACCCCGGGTCATGGCACTGATGAGGTGCCCGGCCCTCACACACCGGGTCATGGTGCTTAAGGGGTGCCCGGCCCTCAAACCCCGATTCATGGCACTGAAAGGGTGTCCGGCCCTCACACCCTGGGTCGCAGCACTGTAGGGGTGCCCGGCCCTCACATCCCGTTTCATGGCACTGAAAGGGTGCCCGGCCTTCACACCCCAATTCGTGACAATGAAGGGGAGCCCTCCCCTCACACCGCGGGTCATGAACCTAACGTGGTGCCCGGCCCTGACACCCCTCTTCATGTCACTGAAGGGGTGCCCGGCCCTCACACCCCGGGTCATAGCACTGATGGGGAGCCCGGCCCTCACCCCCCGGGTCATGGTTCTTAAGGGGTGCCCGGCCCTCACACCCCGGGTCATGGTGCTGAAGGGGTACCCGGCCCTCACACCCCGGTTCATGTCACTAAAGGCACGGCCCTCACACCCTGATTCATGGCACTGAAGGGGTGTCTGCCTCTACACCGGTCACTGATGGGGAGCCCGGCCCCACCCCCGGTCATGGTTTCCAACGGGTGCCCGGCCCACACCCCGGGTCATGGTGCTGAAGGGGTACCCGGCCCTCACACCCCGGTTCATGTCACTAAAGGGGTGCACGGCCCTCACACTCCGGGTCATGTCACTGAAGGGGTGCCCGGCCCTCACACCCCGATTCATGGCACTGATGAGGTGCCTGGCCCTCACACCCCTGGCCATGGCACTGAAGGTTTGCCCGGCTCTCACACCCCTGGTCATGTACCTAAAGTGGTGCCCGGCCCTCACACACCGTTTCATGGCACTGGAAGGGTGCCCGGCCCTCACACCCCGGGCCATGGTGCTGGAGGGGTGTCAGGCCCTGACACACCCGGTTCATGACACTGAAGGGGTGCCCGGCCCCCACACCCCAGGCCTTGGTGCTGGAGGGGTGCCCTGCACTCACACCACGGGTCATGGTGCTGGAGGGGTGCCCTGCCCTCACACCCCGGGTCATGTCACTGAAAGGGTGCCCGGCCCTCACACTCCGGATCATGGCACTGAAGGGGTTCCTGGCCCTCACAGCCCGGGTCATGGTGCTGGAGGGGTGCCCAGCCCTGATAACCCGGGTCATGTGAAGGGGTGCCCGACCCTCACACCCCGGGTCATGTCATTAAAGGGGTGCCCGGCACTCACACCCCGGGTCATGTCACTGAAGGGGTGCCCGGCCCTGACACCCCGGGTCATGGCAATGATGAGGTGCCCGGCACTCACACCCCTAGCCATGGCACTGAAAGGGTGCCCGGCCCTCACACACCTGGCCATGGCACTGGAAGGGTGCCCGGCCCTCACACCCCAGGCCATGGTGCTGGAGGGGAGCCCTGCCCTCACACCCCGGGTCATGTCACTGAAAGGGTGCCCGGCCCTCACACCCCTGGCCATGGCACTGGAAGGGTGCCCGGCCCTCACACCCCAGGCCATGGTGCTGGAGGGGTGCCCTGCCCTCACACCCCGGGTCATGTCACTGAAGGGGTGCCCAGGTCTCACACTCCGGGTCATGGCACTGAAGGGGTGCCTGGCCCTCACATCCCGGGTCATGGTGCTAAAGGGGTGCCCGTCCCTTACACCCCGGGTCATGTGAAGGGGTGCCCGGCCCTCACACCTCGGTTCGTAACACTGTAGGGATGCCCGGCCCCCACACCCCGTTTCATGTCACTGAAGGGGTGCCCGGCCCTAAAACCCCGGTTCATATCACTTATGGGGTGCCCAGCCCTTACACTCCGGGTCATGGTGCTGGAGGGATGCCCAGCCCTGACACCCCGGGTCATGTGAAGGGGTGCCCGTCCCTCACACCCTGGTTCACAGCACTGTGTGGGTGCCCGGCACTCACACCCCCGTTTCATGGCACTTATGGGGTGCCCGGCCCTTACACCCCTGTTCATGTCACTGAAGGGGTGCCCGGCCTCCACACCCCGGGTCATGGCACTGAAGGGGAGCCGAGCTCTCACACCCCGGGTCATGTCACTAAAGGGGTGCCCGGCCCTCACACCCCGGGTCATGTCACTGAAGGGGTGCCCGGCCCTCTCATCCCGGGTCATGGCACTGATGAGATGCAGGGCCCTCACACCCCTGGCCATGGCACTGAAGGGGTGCCTGGCCCTCACATCTTCAAGTGCGTCAAGGGCACTGATGAGGTGCCCTGCCTCACACCTGGCCATGGCACTGGCAGGGTGTCCTGGGTTCCTCACACTCCCCGGCCATGCAAGCTAAGTGGAGGGTGTCCGGGCCCTGACACACCCGGGTCATTACACTGAAGGGGT
The DNA here is from genome assembly GCF_018991925.1 of Homarus americanus. Taxonomy (NCBI): domain Eukaryota; kingdom Metazoa; phylum Arthropoda; class Malacostraca; order Decapoda; family Nephropidae; genus Homarus; species Homarus americanus. The sequence continues at coordinate 2,710 of NW_024725640.1, read as the reverse complement.
GCCTGCCTCACACCAGGCTATGGTGCTGGAGGGTGCCCGGCCTCACACCCCGGGCTCATGTCACTGAAAGGCTGCCCGGCCCTCAGACCCCGGGTCATGTCACTGAAGGGGTGCCCGGCCCTCACACCCTGGGTCACGGCATTGAAGGGGTGCCTGGCCCTCACACCCTGGTTCAAGCACTGTATGGGTGCCCGGCACTCACACCCCGTTTCATGGCACTTAAGTGGTGCCCGACCCTCACACCTCGGGTCATGGCACTGATGAGGTGCCCGGCCCTCACACCCCTGGCCATTGCACTGAAGCTTTGCCCAGCCCTCACACCCCTGGTCATGTACCTAAAGTGGTGCCCGACCCTCACACCCAGATTCATGGCACTAAAAGGGTGCCCGGTGCCATGGTGCTGGAGGGGTGTCCGGCCTCACACCCCGGGTCATGTCACTGAAAGGGTGCCCGGCCCTCACACCCCGGTCATGTCACTGAAAGGGCGTCCAGCTCTCACAGTCCGGGTCATGGCACAGAAGGGGTGCCCGGCCCTAACACCCGGGTTCATGTCACTTATGGGGTGCCCGGCCCTCACACCCAGGGCCATGGTGCTGGAAGGGTGCCCAGTCCTGACACCCGGGGTCATGTGAAGGGGTGCCCGGCCCTCACACCCTGGTTCAAAGCACTGTATGGGTGCCCGGCACTCACATCCCGTTTCATGGCACTTAAGGGGTGCCCGGCCCTCACACCCAGGTTCATGACACTGAAAGGGTGCCCGGCCCTCAAACCCCGGGTCATGTCACTGAAAGGGTGCCCGGCCCTCACACTCCGGGTCATGGCACTGAAGGGGTGCCTGGCCCTCACACCCCGGGTCATGGTGCTGGAAGGGTGCCCAGCCCTGACAACCCGGGTCATGTTTTGGGGTGCCCGGCCCTCACACCCAGGTTCATGACACTGAAAGGGTGCCCGGCCCTCACACCCCGGGTCATGTCACTGAAAGGGTGTCCGGCCCTCACACCCCGGGTCATATCACTGAAGGGGTGCCCAGCTCTCACACTCCGGGTCATGGCACTGAAGGGGTGCCCGGCCCTCAAACCCCGGGTCATGGTGGTGAAGGGGTGCCCGGCCCTCACACCCCGAGTCATGTCACTGAAAGGGTGCCCGGCTTTCACACCCCGGGTCATGACACTGAAGGGGTGCCCAGCTCTCACACTCAGGGTCATGGCACTGAAGGGGTGCCTGGCCCTCACACCCCGGGTCATGGTGCTGAAGGGGTGCCCGGCCCTTACACCCCTGGTCATGTGAAAGGGTGCCCGGCCCTCACACCCCGGTTCATAACACTGTAGGGGTGCCCTGCCCCCACTCCCCGTTTCATGTCACTGAAGGGGTGCCCGGCCCTCACACCCCGAATCATGGCACTGAAATCGAGCCCGGCCCTCACACCCCGGGTCATAGTGCTGAAGGGGTGCCCGGCCCTCACACCCCGATTCATGGCACTGAAGGGGTGCCCGGCTTTCACACCCCGGGTCATTTGAAGGGGTGCTCGGCCCTCACACCCCGGTTCACAGCACTGTAGGGGTGTCCGGCCCTCACACCCCGGGCCATGGTGCTGGATTGGTGCCCGGCCCTCACACCCTGGTTCATGGTGCTGAAGGGGTGTCCGGCCCTCACACCTGATTCATGGCACTGAAAGGGTACCCGGCCCTCACACACCAATTCGTGACACTGAAGGGGTGCCCGGCCCTCACACCCCGGGTCATGGCACTGAAGGGGTGCCCGGCCCTCACACCCCGGGTCATGGTGCTGGAGGGGTGCCCGGCCCTCACACCCCGGGTCATGTCACTGAAAGGGTGCCCGACCCTCACACCTCAAGGTCATGTCAATCACTGAAGGGGTGACCAGCTCTCACACTCCGGGTCATGTCACTGAAGGGGTGCCCAGCTCTCACACTCCGGGTCATGGCACTGACGAGGTGCTTGGCCCTCACACCCATGGTCATGGTGCTGAAGGGGTGCCCGGCACTTACACCCCGGGTCATGTGAAAGGGTGCCCGGTCCTCACACCCCGGTTCATATCACTGTAGGGGTGCCCTGCCCCCACACCCCGTTTCATGTAACTGAAGGGGTGCCCGGCCCTGACACCCGGATTCATACACCAAGAGGTGCCTGGCCTCACACTCCTGGGTCATGGTGCTGAAAGGGTGCCCGGCCCTTACACTGGTCATATGAAAGGGTGCCCAGCCTCACACCCCGGTTCATATCACTGTAGGGGTGCCCTGCCCCCACACCCCGTTTCATGTCACTGAAGGGGTGCCTGGCCCTAAAACCCCGGCTCATATCACTTATGGGGTGCCCGGCCCTCACACTCCGGGTCATGGTGCTGGAGGGGTGCCCAGCCCTGACACCCCGGGTCATGTGAAGGGGTGCCCGACCCTCACACCCTGGTTCACAGCACTGTGTGGGTGCCCGGCACTCACACCCCCGTTTCATGGCACTTATGGGGTGCCCGGCCCTTACACCCCTGTTCATGTCACTGAAGGGGTGCCCGGCCTTCACACCCCGGGTCATGGCACTGAAGGGGAGCCGAGCTCTCACACCCCGGGTCATGTCACTAATGGGGTGCCCGGCCCTCACACCCCGGGTCATGTCTCTGAAGGGGTGCCCGGCCCTCTCATCCCGGGTCATGGCACTGATGAGATGCCCGGCCCTCACACCCCTGGCCATGGCAC
>NW_024725639.1:0-32727 GCF_018991925.1 Homarus americanus | reverse complement strand
TTATATTATAACAGTAACCAGCCGTTATATCTGTGTGGTGCCTGAGGCTCCTCTTATAGTATAACAGTAACCAGCCGTTATGTCTGTGTGGTGTCTGAGGCTCTTCTTATATTATAACAGTAACCAGCCGTTATATCTTGGTGGTGCCTGAGGCTCCTCTTATAGTATAACAGTAACCAGCCGTTATATATGTGTGGTGCCTGAGGCTCCTCTTATAGTATAACAGTAACCAGCCGTTATATCTGGGTGGTGCCTGAGGCTCTCTTATAGTATAACAGCAGCCGTTATATCTGGGTGGTGCCTGAGGCTCCTCTTATATTATAACAGTAACCAGTCGTTATGTCTGTGTGGTGTGTGAGGCTCCTTCCTTATAGTATAACAGTAACCAGCCGTTATATCTGTGTGGTGCCTGAGGCTCCTCTTATAGTATAACAGTAACCAGCCGTTATATCTGTGTGGTGCCTGAGGCTCCTCTTATAGTATAACAGTAACCAGCCGTTATGAGCCCGCACGCCCAGGCTCCTCCTTATAGTATATAACAGTAACCAGCTGCACCGTGGTGCCTGAGGCCCTCTTATAGTATAACAGTAACCAGCCGTTATATCTGGGTGGTGCCTGAGGCTCCTCTTATAGTATAACAGTAACCAGCCGTTATATCTGGGGGTTGCCTGAGGCTCCTCTTTATAGTATAACAGTAACCAGCCGTTATAGCTGTGTGGTGCCTGAGGCCTCTTATAGTATAACAGTAACCAGTCGTTATAACTGTGTGGTGCCTGAGGCTCCTCTTATAGTATAACAGAAACCAGCCGTTATGTCTGTGTGGTGCCTGATGCTCCTCTTATAGTATAACAGTAACCAGCCGTTATATCTGGGTGGTGCCTGAGGCTCCTCTTATAGTATAACAGTAACCAGCCGTTATATCTGTGTGGTGCCTGAGGCTCCTCTTATAGTATAACAGTAACCAGCCGTTATATATGTGTGGTGCCTGAGGCTCCTCTTATAGTATAACAGTAACCAGCCGTTATATATGTGTGGTGCCTGAGGCTCCTCTTATAGTATAACAGTAACCAGCCGTTATATATGTGTGGTGCCTGAGGCTCCTCTTATAGTATAACAGTAACCAGCCGTTATAGCTGTGTGGTGCCTGAGGCTCCTCTTATAGTATAACAGTAACCAGCCGTTATATCTGTGTGGTGCCTGAGGCTCCTCTTATAGTATAACAGTAACCAGCCGTTATATCTGTGTGGTGTCTGAGGCTCCTCTTATAGTATAACAGTAACCAGCCGTTATATCTGTGTGGTGCCTGAGGCTCCTCTTATAGTATAACAGTAACCAGCCGTTATATATGTGTGGTGTCTGAGGCTCCTCTTATAGTATAACAGTAACCAGCCGTTATGTCTGTGTGGTGCCTGAGGCTCCTCTTATAGTATAACAGTAACCAGCCGTTATGTCTGTGTGGTGTCTGAGGCTCCTCTTATAGTATAACAGTAACCAGCCGTTATATCTGTGTGGTGCCTGAGGCTCCTCTTATAGTATAAAGTAACCAGCCGTTATATCTGTGTGGTGCCTGAGGCTCCTCTTATAGTATAACAGTAACCAGCCGTTATGTCTGTGTGGTGTCTGAGGCTCCTCTTATATTATAACAGTAACCAGCCGTTATATCTGTGTGGTGCCAGAGGCTCCTCTTATAGTATAACAGTAACCAGCCGTTATATCTGTGTGGTGCCTGAGGCTCCTCTTATAGTATAACAGTAACCAGCTGTTATGTCTGTGTGGTGTCTGAGGCTCCTCTTATAGTATAACAGTAACCAGCCGTTATATCTGTGTGGTACCTGAGGCTCCTCTTATAGTATAACAGTAACCAGCCGTTATATATGTGTGGTGTCTGAGGCTCCTCTTATAGTATAACAGTAACCAGCCGTTATATATGTGTGGTGTCTGAGGCTCCTCTTATAGTATAACAGTAACCAGCCGTTATATATGTGTGGTGTCTGAGGCTGCTCTTATAGTATAACAGTAACCAACCGTTATGTCTGTGTGGTGTCTGAGGCTCCTCTTATAGTATAACAGTAACCAGCCGTTATATCTGGGTGGTGCCTGAGGCTCCTCTTATAGTATAACAGTAACCAGTCGTTATACATGTGTGGTGTCTGAGGCTCCTCTTATAGTATAACAGTAACCAGCCGTTATGTCTGTGTGGTGTCTGAGGCTCCTCTTATAGTATAACAGTATCCAGCCGTTATATCTGGGTGGTGCCTGAGGCTCCTCTTATAGTATAACAGTAACCAGTCGTTATGTCTGTGTGGTGCCTGAGGCTCCTCTTATAGTATAACAGTAACCAGCCGTTATGTCTGTGTGGTGTCTGAGGCGCCTCTTATAGTATAACAGTAACCAGTCGTTATGTCTGTGTGGTGCCTGAGGCTCCTCTTATAGTATAACAGTAACCAGCCGTTATGTCTGTGTGGTGCCTGAGGCTCCTCTTATAGTATAACAGTAACCTGCCGTTATGTCTGTGTGGTGTCTAAGGCTCCTCTTATAGTATAACAGTAACCAGCCGTTATATCTGTGTAAGTCTGAGTCCTCTTTATAGTATAACAGTAACCAGCCGTTATATCTGTGTGGTGTCTGAGGCCTCTTATAGCATAACAGCACCAGCCGTTATGTTCTGTGTGGTGCCTGAGGCCCTCTTATAGTATAACAGCAACCAGCTGTTGAGGTTCTGTGGTGCCTGGGAGGCCCTCTTATAGTATAACAGCAACCAGCCGTTATGTCTGTGTGTGGTGCTCCGAGGCTCCTCTTATAGTATAACAGTAACCAGCCGTTATATCTGTGTGGTGTCTGGAGGCTCCTCTTATAGTATAACAGTAACCAGCCGTTATATCTGTGTGGTGTCTGAGGCTCCTTCTTATATACGTAACCAACCGTTATGTCTGTGTGGTGCCTGAGGGTCCTCTTATAGTATAACAGCAATCCAGCTGTTATGATTCTGTGTGGTGCCTGAGGCCTCTTATAGTATAATAGTAACCAGCCAAGTGTCTGTGTCGTGCCTGAGCTCCTCTTATAGCATAACAGTAACCAGCCGTTATATCTGTGTGGTGCCTGAGGCTCCTCTTTATAGTATACAGAAACCATGTTATGTGTCTGTGTGGTGTCTGAGGCCTCTTATAGTGGCAACAGCAACCAGCCGTTATATCTAAATGTAGTTTGAGGCTCTCTCTTATAGTATATAATAGTAAACCAGCCGTTATATTGTGTGGTGCATGAGGCTTCTCTTATAGTATAAATATAACTAGCCGTTATAGTATATGTGTGGTGCCTGATACCTCTTATAGTATAACAGTAACCAGCCGTTACCCGTGGTGCCTGAGGCTCTCTTATAGTATAACAGTAACCAGCCGTTATATCTGGGTGGTGCCTGAGGCTCCTCTTATATTATAACAGTAACCAGTCGTTATGTCTGTGTGGTGTCTGAGGCTCCTCTTATAGTATAACAGTAACCAGCCGTTATATCTGTGTGGTGCCTGAGGCTCCTCATATAGTATAACAGTAACCAGCCGTTATATCTGTGTGGTGCCTGAGGCTCCTCTTATAGTATAACAGTAACCAGCCGTTATATATCTGTGTGGTGCCTGAGGCTCCTCTTATAGTATAACAAATGACAACAAACTATACCTGTGTGGTGCTGAGGCTCTCTTATAGTATAACAGTAACCAACCGTTATATCTGGGTGGTGCCTGAGCTCCCTCTTATAATTATAACAGCCCAACAGCCGTTATATCTGAAGTTTGCCTGAGGCTCCTCTTATAGTATAACAGAAACCAGCCGTTATGTCTGTGTGGTGCCTGATGCTCCTCTTATAGTATAACAGTAACCAGCCGTTATATCTGGGTGGTGCCTGAGGCTCCTCTTATAGTATAACAGTAACCAGCCGTTATATCTGTGTGGTGCCTGAGGCTCCTCTTATAGTATAACAGTAACCAGTCGTTATATCTGGGTGGTGCCTGAGGCTCCTCTTATAGTATAACAGTAACCAGCCGTTATATCTGTGTGGTGCCTGAGGCTCCTCTTATAGTATAACAGTAACCAGCCGTTATATCTGTGTGGTGCCTCTGAGGCCTCTTATATAAAAGCAATCAGTTGTTACATTCTGTGTGGTGCCTGAGGCTCCTCTTATAGTATAACAGTAATCAGCCGTTATATCTGTGTGGTGCCAGAGGCTCCTCTTATAGTATAACAGTAACCAGCCGTTATATCTGTGTGGTGCCTGAGGCTCCTCTTATAGTATAAAAGTAACCAACCGTTATACCTGAGGCTCCTCTTATAGTATAACAGTAACCAGCCGTTATATCTGTGTGGTGCCTGAGGCTCCTCTTATAGTATAACAGTAACCACCCGTTACATATGTGTGGTGCCTGAGGCTCCTCTTATAGTATAACAGTAACCAGCCGTTATATATGTGTGGTGCCTGAGGCTCCTCTTATAGTATAACAGTAACCAGCCGTTATATATGTGTGGTGCCTGAGGCTCCTCTTATAGTATAAAAGTAACCAGCCGTTATATATGTGTGGTGCCTGAGGCTCCTCTTATAGTATAACAGTAACCAGCCGTTATATCTGTGTGGTGCCTGAGGCTCCTCTTATAGTATAACAGTAAGAAGCAGCCGTTATGTGGTGTGGTGCCTGAGGCCTCCTTATATAGTATGTGTGTGGTGCCTGAGGCTCCTCTTATAGTATAACAGTAACCAGCCGTTATATATGTGTGGTGCCTGAGGCTCCTCTTATAGTATAACAGTAACCAGCCGTTATATCTGTGTGGTGCCTGAGGCCTCTTATAGTATAACAGCAACCAGCCATATATCGTAGTATAACAGTCTGTTATATCTGGGTGGTGCCTGAGGCTCCTCTTATAGTATAACAGTAACCAGCCGTTATATCTGTGTGGTGCCTGAGGCTCCTCTTATAGTATAACAGTAACCAGCCGTTATATCTGTGTGGTGCCTGAGGCTCCTCTTATAGTATAACAGTAACCAGCCGTTATATCTGGGTGGTGCCTGAGGCTCCTCTTATAGTATAACATAGTATAACAATGGCTTCCAGCCGTTATATGTGTGTGATTGCCTGACTCCTCTTATAGTATAACATTAACCAGCCGTTATATGTGTGGTGCCTGAGGCTCCTCTTATAGTATATTGACCGTTATATCTGTGTGTGGTGCCTGAGAGGCTCCTCTTATAGTATAACAGTAACCATGCGTGTGTGGTGCCTGAGGATCCTCTTATAGTATAACAGTAGCCAGCCGTTATGTCTGTGTGGTGTTTGAGGCTCCTCTTATATTATAACAGTAACCAGCCGTTATGTCTGTGTGGTGTCTGAGGCTCCTCTTATAGTATAACAGTAACCAGCCGTTATATCTGGGTGGTGCCTGAGGCTCCTCTTATAGTATAACAGTAACCAGCCGTTATATCTGTGTGGTGCCTGAGGCTCCTCTTATAGTATAACAGTAACCAGCCGTTATATCTGGGTGGTGCCTGAGGCTCCTCTTATAGTATAACAGTAACCAGCCGATATATCTGTGTGGTGCCTGAGGCTCCTCTTATAGTATAACAGTAACCAGCCGTTATGCTGTGTGGTGTCTGAGGCTCCTCTTATAGTATAACAGTAACCAGCCGTTATATCTGTGTGGTGCCTGAGGCTCCTCTTATAGTATAACAGTAACCAGCCGTTATGTCTGTGTGGTGCTGAGGCTCTTCTTATATTATAACAGTAACCAGCCGTTATATCTGGTGGTGCCTGAGGCTCCTCTTATAGTATAACAGTAACCAGCCGTTATATATGTGTGGTGCCTGAGGCTCCTCTTATAGTATAACAGTAACCAGCCGTTATATCTGTGTGGTGCCTGAGGCTCCTCTTATAGTATAACAGTAACCAGCCGTTATATCTGTGTGGTGTCTGAGGCTCCTTTTATAGTATAACAGTAACCATATAGTTCAAAATCTTAATCTTCCATAAGTCATAACATAAGATAATTCTCTTGATATAAGTTTACAGTGATTGAGCCTTGGCCATCTTCATCTACATCAAAATATAATGATAGTATTTATAATTTTATTCTATTTTATCTGTAATGAGAAATACGTTAACGAATCGCAAATATATTTATAAAATTCCTGTATTATCAGCAACATTTTTGGATTTAGAGAAAGGGGGAATAAACATATTTTTAGGTATCGTGTCATACTGTATGGCAGTAAGGTAAGGACTTGTATTTGACAGTGATGGCAGGGAGTCCGTTGGGCGTTCCGATCTCTCCACTATGGTCTGGACTTCCTACATTTGGACGTTTGGCACTGTTATTTCTCAGGGTGAGTGTTGTGTGTCCTTAGTACAGTACACGGGAGGTTACTGCCTCCACATCGGCATGTTGATGACATACATGTCACCGTTGCTTCCGTTCTCCAGCAGCTGCTTAATAAATGTGAAGCGTTTGTGGCTGAACGTGATGTTATTCATTGCACGGCCTAAGCAGTACATCATTATACTACTTAAGAAGTTTTAAGTAAATCACACACAATGAATGTGATAAGCTTCGTGGTAGCTCTTTCACTTTTGTTGAAAGTTTTATCTACTGTATTTTGGCTACATAATGATTAATTCACTGCGGGACGTTACCCTAAGTTGAATAAAATCATCTGGCGGTAGCCAGATTAAAATGGCAAGTGCCTGACACGCGGTGAAAGGTTAAAACGCAATTTTCCTTTTGTGTAATGGATGTTAAACTAGGACTCTTCCAAAGCTGGTGCTGCCATCTGTATTGTGTGATTTTATCGAGATTTATCCTGTCCCCGTTTCCACTGTGGATCTACATGAAATATTTAAACACGTAAACTTCGAATTTTGTGAATCGGAAAAAAGCAATAATGGTATATTAAGGGACTTATAAAAACAAATAGATTATCTTTCCTTATAACTGGAAAAAAAGCCTCATATATGAATCCTGACTGTTAATATCATTGTGGACGTTGGCCCACATCCTATGTGAGCCAAGATTACCGAAATGGGCCGAGATTACTGGGCCGAAAACACCAAGGGCCGACTTCACCTGTATCCCGTAGAGTTCCTTGCGCAAAATGTTTCGAACGACAAATGTTGTTTTTTTTTGGAACTAGGCACAGCACGTCTGCATGCTACACCTTACTCTCGGAGCGTTGCTGTTGTGTTATGGACTTGTGTAATACTTCATAGCAGTTACCACTGGTCACTGAACATACGATACTGAGTCCTATTGTCTTAAATTCATTATCTGTTTAAGGTTAAAGTTTTAAGTAATGCAAGAAAAATTATCATATGTTTCACTAAAATCTCATATGTATTTTATCTCTCAACAGCGTCAACTTGGTCGCCACAGAGGGACTCTGTTCGACTTCTTTCTGGCCTGTGGCTGCTGATATCAGTCATCTTGGTTCTAGTTTACCGTTGTAACCTGAAGGCGATGCTCATCATGCCCAAGGTTCAAGTCCCCTTCAACAGCCTCGAGGAGTTGATGGAGACGGACATCCACGTGTTTTTACCTGAAGGGACGCTGATTCATTATCTTGTAACGGTATGTAAACCTTGATATCTACCAAATCTCGTAATCATTTCTACTGTTCTCTAGTTTTGCTTCGGATGGATGAAGAGAATCTGAAAATTTGGTACGAAATTATTAACAGTGGTGTAGTTACAAATAACCGAGGTATACATAATAGGATCATTTATAAGGATATACTTAACAAGATATTTTGACACATTCTGATAATTTTGTTCAAATCAGACGTGGTGAGAGTAAAGACTTAACACTATAAAACAGGTGTTCCTTTATGGCTGCCATCCTTACGGATGTTCCTTTATGACTGCTATCTTTACAGGTGTTCCTTTATGGCTGCTATCTTTACAGGTGTTCCTTTATAGCTGCCATCTTTACAGGTGTTCCTTTATGCCTGCCATCTTTACAGGTGTTCCTTTATGGCTGCTATCTTTACAGGTGTTCCTTAATAGCTGCCATCTTTACAGGTGTTCCTTTATAGCTGCCATCTTTACAGGTGTTCCTTTATAGCTGCCTTTACAGGTGTTCCTTTATAGCTGCCATCTTTACAGGTGTTCCTTTATAGCTGCCATCTTTACAGGTGTTCCTTTATAGCTGCTATCTTTACAGGTGTTCCTTTATAGCTGCCATCTTTACAGGTGTTCTTTATCTTTCTTTACAGGTGTTCCTTTATAGCTGCCATCTTTACAGGTGTTCCTCTTTCTTTACAGGTGTTCCTTTATAGCTGCCATCTTTACAGGTGTTCTTTTATGGCTGCTATCTTTACAGGTGTTCCTTTATAGCTGCCATCTTTACAGGTGTTCCTTTATGGCTGCTATCTTTACAGGTGTTCCTTTATAGCTGCCATCTTTACAGGTGTTCCTTTATGGCTGCTATCTTTACAGGTGTTCTTTTATAGCTGCCATCTTTACAGGTGTTCCTTTATGGCTGCTATCTTTACAGGTGTTCCTTTATAGCTGCCATCTTCACTGAATGCAACACTCCCGGCAATTAATTAAGACTAGATGGAAACCTTGCACTAAAAACTGCACCTTGTTTAACTCCATTGTCGAGGGAGAAACAGTCTGACGGGTTACCGAGGGAGAAACAGTCTGACAGGTTGCCTAAAGGGAAACAGCCTGACAGGTTACCGAGGGAGAAACAGTATGACAGGTTACCGAGGGAGAAACAGTCTGACAGCTTACCGAAAGGGAAACAGCCTGACAGGTTACCGAGGGAGAAACAGTCTGTCAGGTTACCGAGGGAGAAACAATTTGACAGGTTACCGAGGGAGAAACAGCCTGACAGGTTACCGAGGGAGAAACAGTTTGACAGGCTACCGAGGGAGAAACACCCTGACAGATTACCGAAAGGGAAACAGCCTGACAGGTTACCGAGGGAGAAACAGTCTGTCAGGCTACCGAGGGAGAAACAGTTTGACAGGTTACCGAGGGAGAAACAATCTGACAGGTTACCGAGGGAAAAACAATCTGACAGGTTACCGAGGGAGAAACAGTCTATCTGAACGTTAATCCAATATTTCACAGCCTTCTTGGACTAACATGATAGATAACTTGCCAACATCTACAAGACAACCAACAGATTTTTACAGAGTTTGGCGTAAGAGTAAAGAACACAGCTGACTTATGACATGTAAAACGGGACATTTAACGCTACTAAGTGACACATAGTAACCTTCTTATGTATAAACTGAACGACAAGAGTCTTAGGTAATCTGAGAATGTCACACAACATATACTAAGGTGTTTATGAACTTAGTCACAAATTATGTGTGCTGAAAGACCATTATAAACTTATTTACTGATGTACTGACTAAAATTAAATATATTATATTATATCCTTCTAATGGTAAGACTGTCTTGAGTATCATATTTGTTAACAAAATCTTCGTATCATCACAAATAGAATGATAGAGAAGGAGAGAGTTAGATGTGATAAGTTAACAAGTCACCGCTGGAGAGAGACAGGTGAGGGGAAGTTTGGCTGGACCAGAGACTAACAGTAGGTTGACAGTGTTTACTGATGGAGAGAGAGGCAGCAAATATACTTCACTAAAATACCGAGAACATAAGTAGAAAGGTGAGAGAGAGAGAGAGAGAGAGAGAGAGAGAGAGAGATACAAAAGCCGACAGAAATGAGGGAAATGGGAGAGAAACAGTCCTGGAGGTAGACACTTAACGAGGATAGAAATTCCAAAATAAATTGAAGATAATAACACAATGTCCTCTGCGTACAGATCGCTCCACCCGGCTCCCTGCTCCACCGAGTCAACGACCGGCTCACACTCCACACTAGCCCGCCTCTGGCAATGAAGGAAAGCAGTGCTGGAAAATATGTTATCGTCGCCTCTGATTTCGTAATGAGACCTCTTTTTCACGATATGTTCTCAATGGTAAGACTCTTCTTTGGGGGCTAATGTGTCGTAGGTAGAAACTAAAGAATTACGCACAGTTAATTAACATAAAGCACTGTAGGTTAAGGGTAAGTTAAGAACACGAGGAAGTGTCTGTGTGTGAAGTTCCTACTTGTCACTTCCCTTATATCCTGTCACTTCTTACACCTTCCGTAAAATCTTATCCTCATTTTCTTTTCTCCCTTTTTTTTAGGTTTCTCTTTCCCTTAATTCACACCAATAGGGGGATGGATTAATGCAAAAGTCGTTCAGATCCGGCAGAAAGTGTGAAACTTGGCATGAAGTTACCTCTTACTACATAGAATCATTTCATGCGTAGGGACACGCTGGGAATTCACTCTGGCGGCCATTTTTAGCAAATTCAAATTGACCGTCTCAATTCCACAGCCCAAATCATAAAATGCCATATCTCAGGCACGTTTCTTATAAATTTGAGTATGCCTGATCAATCTAACTATGTTTCGGAATGTTTCGATGAAAAGTTCAACTGGTAAGTTTAGGTCAAGGTCATATTTTAACCTAAAACACCTGCATCTTTCTATCTCTACAACCGCTGGCTCAAATTTGATGACCTTGGGCTCGTTTCTTATAGTTTTGAGATTATCTGATCGACATAACTATGTTTCGGAATGATTCAAGGTCACCGTCACATGAATATTCAAGGTCAATGTCATACATGGCTCTAAAACGCCTCTGTATTAAGGATGTCACGGTTGTCAGATTTCATAGTTACGAGGTTGCGGTTGTCAAGAAGTTACAATCGAGCGGCTGTAGTTGCTGTTTAAAGATGAATTATCACTGAAACCTGTGTGAACTTATTGAGAATAAAAGTAATATAGACAAATAAAAAAATTAATGTGTTTTAGCCAATGAGAACATTAGGTAAGATCATTTTTTTTACAATAAGCACCTTGGCAGTGACATAAGGAGGAGCAGTGTAAGTGGGCTTTGTTGTATATGCACTTGCCAGTGAATGATTTCTTGTACCCACAGTGTAGTAGGATCGAGCAAGCTTTACTCACATCTGCAAGTGTAGTCCAGAATAGCACCAACTCCTTATCTGAGATCATCCATCCCAATCGGTAGGCTCAGGGATGTTTTGATGAAGTTGCAGCACCTGACCCCAAATGAAAGCTGCCTCAAGAATGGCTCCTCTCACATGCTGAAATAGGTCTATCTGGGTAGGTGGGATATTGTCGAGGGTTCTACTCCTTCGTGAGAACATTTCCATCCGGGCTTGATTCACTGGAGCAGATTCACAATACTTACTGTAAAGTAGGACAATGAAACGTTCGGTGACTTAAATAAGTACAGATTTCATGGTGAAGTAGTCGGGATCACGCAATATTGCGAGCAAGCTAGCCGTGAATTCTGGAAAGAGCTTCCACACTTCCCAAGCTGTCTTCTTGCCACCTCCTACAAATTGCGATGTAGTCTCTGAGCCTGTCAGTGCATGGAAAAAGGGAAGCACAATTCCTAACTCAAGGCCGAGCTATGATGCTAGCATGTGAATGGGGTTATAGTGGAAGTGTTTTCCAATCCCAAAAGTCACCCATAGCTTAGACAATGACAGTTCAGGGAACAATGAGATTGCGACAACCACGACATCAGTGTCCACTTTGCGGAGGTATGCTTTGTCACGGTCGTGCTGACCTGCATGTTTGAGGTGGAGGATCTTCCCCGTGTCAGTTTCTTGATGGTTACACGGTCCCAGACCCTCCGTGCCACAGGGTGGTTGAGTAAGAACTTTTTCTTGTGTTGTGATAAGTTGCACACCCAGGTCTTCCTCAGCTAACCGCTTACTGGTGATTGTGAAGAGTTCTGTTTTATTCTCTACACTCTTTTTGGTTGATAGGAGTGTTGGAGTAATTGTTTTTCTTGGACCATCCCCTTGATTCGCATGAGCTTGGTCTTTCAGTCTTCTCTCAGGTTAGATATGCCGTATCCAGTCCATACGATCAACACAACCAGAGGCTTGAGATCTTGCAAATGTCACCAATTGCTTCTCCGTATATCCACTGATCGTGCTCATGGGTTGGGTGGGTTGGATAAAATGGACAACTGTTGCATCTCCAACTGGTTTTTCGTTCACTTTTTCCAAACATTTCAGGGGATCGTACTTCATACCAATTTGCAAACGACCAGCAACAGCTAATGGTGTGGGTGCTTTTAATTTCATACATTAAAAACTCATCAACATATGCATCTGGTTGTGATGGCAGAATTAAGAACTGAGTGACCAAGGCCAAGTTGTGTTTGAGAGCTTGAACTTTAACATCTTTGTTTGTCAGGTACGTTTTTGAACGTGTACAGTCCATTACGATGGATAGTTTCAGTGATGGCCTTTGAGGCATAATTGAAGCGTGTTTTGACGAAATCATAGTACATGGCAGATCCGATCACATGAATATATCTTAACGAGTTGGTCACACATTCACCCATGACCAATTTAGTGCCAAGGGTAGTAATGAAAGTACTTGTGTCACATTTTATTACACCACTCATTAATTCATATATTGAGCCTGTCTGCAAAAGCCGGTGTGGTGTTTTAGGGTAAATATTGACCTTGACCTTAACTTATCATGTAAACTTGACCTCGAAACAGTTAGATTGATCAGGTATCCTCAAAACAATATGAAACTAACCTGAGATATGGTATTTTATGATTTGGGCTGTGGGATCGAGGCGGCCATTTTAAATTTGCTCAGAATGGCCGCCAGAGTGAAGTCCCAGCGTGTCCTCACCCTGGAAATATTTCCACGTGGCAAAAGATAACTTCATGCCAAATTTCACACTCTCTGTCAGATCTCAACGATTTGCGTGTAGTATTGCATTAATCCACCACACTACAACCAAAAGAGAAAAAAGGGAAAAGTAGCAGAGATTGCACTTAATGTTTGAGAGTTACCACCCTAAGAACAACACAAGATAACTGTTGTAACTGCACTTAACACTTAAGAAGATCAAATTATATATTTTGTATCTGCTGTTAACATTCCAAATTCTCGATGATCACTTTATAGTTTATTTTGACATTGCTACAATAATATGTGAAGATGTTTATTTGCGTCTTACATGTTGATATATGTTACAGGCAAATTCCTGTCCCATGTATATTGCGTCTGAGCGTATCTACACTGGAATATCTTCTGGCTTCGCATTTCCCAAGGGCTCGCCTCTCAAACACGTGCTGGACCCCATGTAAGTCTAAGTTTATTATGTGATAAAAGGTATTAAAGAACTTAATAAGAATGATGGGCAAATGATTGGTTTCTAAGCTTTATATCTATTAAACCACGTGTTTTCTACCTCCCTGCCAGGCACTTAAGACGAGTACAAACGAGCTAAAAATAATATATGTTTCTTTTATTTACAGTCTCAGAAGACTTCTGGAATTTGGCATCCTCGAACATTTGTATCTTTCTGCAGTACGTAATGGAACCGTTTGTTTTACACCTGAGTCCTTCACCAGACCCAAAAACAGCCTTCGGCCACTGAAACTGGAGGACTTTTATGGCGTCTTCGCTGTTTATGCCGGAGGTAAGGAACCCCGAGACTTACCGCTAAGGTCATTCACGTTAAGTTTCTAAAAACGGCAACTAAGGATTCGTAAATGTTGTTTAATATATGTTGGAGGAGATGAGGAGTTTTGATCACAACAGAGGACGAAGGTATTTTGTAGGTTAGGCAAAACAACATAGTAAATTAAATGCTGAATGCTCTTCTGTTGAGTACATAGTAGAAGAGCTAAGACTTGGATTATTCATAATCACCTCGGTTATAGAACATGAGAAAGTAGTGAGTTATCCTGTGATGTCTCAAGAGTAGATAGCTTTGATAAGAGTATTTTCTTGTTTACAATACTGGCATTTGTCTATGGAATGATGTACTACTTCCACTTAAATAATGTTAAACTAAATGTAGAATGTGTTAAAACCATGACCAAGATATGACAAAGAGGAAATATATCATTATTGGTGTTAACAATATTTTAGACTATCCTTGATCCAGTGATCCATAAAGTTCCACTATTAAAATGATCGCGTATATATAATAATGGTTTGTGTTATGCTGTAAACACGTATGTTATCCACAGATGTTACTCTTATTTGTATTTTTTCTCTTTTTTGCAGAACAGAAGTAGTGTCTGTATTATTTTTGTCTTATATTTCTGTCTGAAGCCATAAATATGTTGAATGATTTTATATTCTTAATATCATCGCAGGTCTTTCTAAGCATAAATTTTATATATTTTTTTAAACAAATATTATTTAAAAGTATCTTGCTCGAGTATACGATGTACACTGTAAAAAATTCCCGCGAATATTACAGTGGTTCACTATAAAAAAATCTACAGTTGGCCACTGTATTTTGTTTGACGGTGATTTTCTATTAGTTCCTCTTTTTACAGTTACATGGTCGTCGTCTGCTATGACATTAACGGACGCCGTAATTTAGGCACTGTAAATTTTACGGTGGAGCACTGGCAACTGGGCTACCGGTATTCCACCGTAAAATTTACGGTACATTTATTATAGTACACTATAACTAAGGTTTTCGTCAACATAGAATGTAAACTGTCCTACAGTATGTTATGATAGAATCTGCTTGTCGATGAACCCTGTAAATAACCTCATGTAAAGATTAAATTGATGATGATAAATAAACTTTCAGCTGAAGTTACACGTAGACAGAAGAGGAGCAGCCGTTAGGATATCATTAAGATGTGACGCTGGACAATATTTCATAACTAAGAAGTGATCATTTCCACCAGGAATGTTGTTGGCGTCTGTGGTGCTGCTGGTGGAAGTGGCTCTCAAGGGTCACCAGGCACTCAAAGGTCGGCCTGAACTACAACACTGACTTGGGGTCGGTCAGTGGCGTTACTGCTGGAAACATCAAAGGGCATGTGCGATCATCACATTAAGTGAAGAAATAAAATCCTTTTTTGTTACTGGAAAAGTTATGAAGTATATTAGTAAATTATCTTAGATAGATTTATTTGTGTTTAACATTTATGAGCAAAATAAAACGCTTTGAAGGCTCTAAGTATTTTTTTTCTGTCAAATCACAAAACATTTTAGGTGGCGGTGTTAAGCTTCTTCAGCACCTCAAAGTAATACTGCTTTCGAACTTATTTTATTGTTCTTGTATAATATTTACACATTAAACAGATTGGCTTCTTACCCCTTTCTTTCTCATAATGTAAATAGTTCCTCATGCAATTAAATGTTTCAGTTAATGTTAATTTATGAATAAGATTAAAATTCCTTTTACACTAAAAATTCTAACTGGCATTGGATTTCTGAACATGCCATTGATTTTAAATAAAACTCGGATTCTCAATGAGAAATGATTTTTGATACATCAGATATCCCAGATGTCCGAGTAGCAATGGAATTCTGAGTAACATAGGGGTAGCACAAATGTCAGCTAGCTAGTTAAAAAGAAAGTGCTGAAATATTGTAAATACAATTTCTAATATAACGAAAATTCTAAGTCAGGCGATTACATAAGATAGCTTATAACGCCTAGCCAAGTACCACTAGGCTGCTGGAATCCTGCAGTGACTAAGTTTGGGAACACCCACTCGTAGCTGTTGTAGGAAAAATATATATATATATATAAATATATATGTATAAATATATATATACATATATATATAAATATATATATATAAATATATATATACATATATATATATATATATATATATATATATATATATATATATATATATATATATATATATATATATATATATATATATAAAGAGAGAGAGAGAGAGCGTCTCTTTAATGTTTTAATGTATTTTTTTCATATATACCTGATCGTTCTATGAACTTTGTTCTCCAACGTTTGTCTTCCTTTTGTTCACAGGTGTTTGTTATAATACACTAGTGAAGACCCTACAGGTTCTCAGTGTGCATTTCTGTAACTGATTGAAGCTACAAATTATAGACTTCCCAAAACAACAGATCAATACGCCCCTGTGTATACCCATCCTATTGTTGGAGACCTGGCAAGACTCCTGGACACGTTGTCAACTAAACGTGATGCCTTAATCTTTTATTGGGTAAGGGTTTGTCTCAGCTCAATAATATCTTCTACTGCCTATAAAGGGTTAAAACAGTTGCCACACACTACAGTACTACACACTACAGTACTACACACTACAGTAAGACAACACTACAGTACTACACACTACAGTACCACACACTACAGTACCAAACACTACAGAACCACACACTACAGTAAGACAACACGACAATAATACACACTACAGTACTACACACTACAGTACCACACACTACAGTACTACACACTACAGTACTACACACTACAGTAAGACAACACTACAGTACTACACACTACAGTAAGACAACACTACAGTACTACACACTACAGTACTACACACTACAGTACTACACACTACAGTACTACACACTACAGTAAGACAACACTACAGTAAGACAACACTACAGTACTACACACTACAGTACCACACACTACAGTACTACACACTACAGTACCACACAGTACTACACTACAGTGAACAACACTACAGCACTACACACTACAGTACCAAACACTACCACACACTACAGTAAGACAACACACACACTACAGTACCACACACTACAGTACCAAACACTACAGTACCACACACTACAGTACAACACTACAGTACTACACACTTCAGTAAGACAACACTACAGTACTACACACTACAGTAACAACACTACAGTAAGACAACACTACAGTACTACACACTACAGTACCACACACTACAGTACTACACTACAGTACCACACACTACAGTACTACACTACAGTAAGACAACACTACAGTACTACACACTACAGTACCAAAACACTACAGTACCACACACTACAGTAAGACAACACTACAGTACCACAAACTACAGTACCACACACTACAGTACCAAACACTACAGTACACACACACTACAGTAAAGACAACACTACAGTACTACACACTTCAGTAAGACAACACTACAGTACCACACACTACAGTACCACACACTACAGTACCACACACTACAGTAAGACAACACTACAGTACCACCAACTACAGTACCACACACTACAGTACCAAACACTACAGTACCACACACTACAGTAAGACAACACTACAGTACTACACACTACAGTAAGACAACACTACAGTACTACACTACAGTACTACACACTACAGTACTACACACTACAGTACTACACACTACAGTACCAAACACTACAGTACCACACACTACAGTAAGACAACACTACAGTACTACACACTACAGTAAGACAACACTACAGTACTACACACTACAGTACTACACACTGCAGTACTACACACTCCAGTAAAACAACACTACAGTACTACACACTACAGTACCACTCACACTACAGTACTACACACTACAGTACTACACACTACAATACTACACACTACAGTAAGACAACACTGCAGTACTACACACTACAGTAATAGGGTGTGTCATACGGAGAGGCAATTTTTTTTTTGAGTTTGAAAAATCGGCCCATGGTATTAATGATGTAGTTCTACCTGGCATCAACCCACAATGGGGCATGGGGTGAAAAGTAAGAGTAAAAAAAAAAGAGGAGAAAAAGACTTAATCTACACCACGAAGAGGCCGGAAAACCGGTTTTTTTTTAATGAGACAGATTATAAGAGAATGGAAACACAGAAGAAGGCAGAGCATTCCACAGCTTGGCTGTGTGATGAAAGAGGGGTGCACTACAGCAGTGGTCCCCAACGTAGGTAGTACTGTAGGTAGTAGGCAGCTACCAAACAGGGAGGTAGTACCACCTAGGAAGATATTGTAAGCATTATGTGTTGTCTAATGGTAGACCCTGCTGCCATATGGCATCGCAAAAATTGTGACAAATTCCCAGGTTGCTGGTCTGACTTTCTGCCTCATTTACACACAATTGCAGGGTCTCAATTGTTTCTCTTACTTTGACAACACAACATACATATATTGTTTCTCACTATTGATTTTTTCATTTTGTATTTCCATATGGTTCTTTATTATTATTATTACAGTGTTGTTACTGTTATTTTATCATTATTGTTTCATTAATTTTTAATTTTTGTATTCTTATTATACATTCTTTTAATATGAATTATTATTATTATTATTATTATTATTATTATTATTATTATTATTATTATTATTATTATTATTATTAATATTAATATTATTATTATTATTACATTTTTCTCCCCAGGCCCTGATGTGGGTCAGTGACCTGTGCCCGGGTGGACTAATCCCTGTAAAAAAAAAAAAAACTTTTGTAGGCTCTGGTCTACAATTATCATTGTATATATAGTGGAGGCCGCTAAAACTTTGGATCTAAATTCAATAAAAAATAATCATGTATACTGTACAGTTATTTGCAGTGTTACACGTCTAACTTACCAGTTTGGCATTATATGTGGATGGTGGAGGGACTCTCTGGGCCCGGTCTGGGGTAAACACACACGTCCTGTACACGACAGTTGTATCAAGTTATTACACATTTTCATTAATTTCACCCAAACAAATAATCCAAAATAAATCTCAATTTTCTAATAAACCCTTGCGGACTCCTTAACCATTTTGCTGCGTGTCATGCAATTGCCATTTCATTCTGGCTACCGCCAGACGATTTTATTCAGCCAAGGCCTTAGGGTAACCTCCCGCGGCGAGAGGGTTAAAACCTATCTTGATTAATACGGCGCGCCCGCGAACTACAGGTTGGGACCACTGTACTACAGCATAATTGTGTGTGTGTGTGTGTGTGTGTGTGTGTGTGTGTGTGTGTGTGTGTGTGTGTGTATGCGCGCGCGCGCACATAGGGCGGTGTAATGCGTCTAGTGTGGCATCATTACGTTTGTGTTAAAGTGCTTCTTGCTCCCTCTCGCTTTCAGCTACAGACCTGGCTATTAATATATATATATATATATATATATATATATATATATATATATATATATATATATATATATATATATATATATATATATATATATATATATATACACTAGAGGGATACTGGGGTACACTCAATGAAAAAGCATCTGTGAACTTAGGGCAAAACAGTCTCACACTACAGACGATGGATATTGCAAAATGCCAGTAAGACATCTCCTTTTCTATCCATAGTAAATATTTGTATTATATACACATAATATGGTTCATGTTGGCTGTGACATTGTGGCAAGGTGTGTTGATCATTTAGGAAATCACAGGACCTAATGTGCACAGATACTTTTGGTTCCTGTGTACACAGCGATATTCGGGTGTGTTTTTGGCGAAGTAATATATACGAAAGTGTACCAAATATTAGCGGAGTCGACCCCAGATTACACCATCAATTTTATAACCATACCATATTGTACTTTCTCATTTTAAAAAAAGTTAAGGCCATAAAATATAGACACACTAAAAGATAACCTGTAGTCGTGCACAGGTGGGCCCACCTCCAGGTGAGCTTTCTCGGGGCTGATTATATAAACATACCGCATTTCAAATCTTTATCTTAAAACCGTGGACGTGCATAGCGAAGACACAGAAAAATAAATATGCTTTTAATGAGGGGAATCCACCTTTAGGGGTTGGGGGCCGACCACTGAGGCTGAGTCCCCAAATTCCACTTTCATAACATTTCTGGGGAGCCACGACACGTAACTCAGTGTTATGATCCTTTAAAGTTTATACAATGACTATTCCTCGTAGCTTAAGAGATGAACATACACCTAACTGGTTGAGTTACGCTACAGCCTCCCAGATCAATATATTACGAGGACAAATGAAAACAAATCAGGAATACAATTTGACTAATGCAAGTTGCTCGTGGCTCACAAAATGAAATCAATCAGACGTGAAAATGTTAGTTCAGGTCACTAAATTTAATCATGAGACGCAGACCTTAAATGACGGGAGGGCGGGGAGGAGTCACTTGTGTGAGGGACGCTCTCCTGCCACTCTGACTGCCGTCGCCACCATGAACACCGCCGCCACCGTGACTGCTGCCGCAACCATACTCATAGCCGCCATAGGCATGACCGCCGGTGCCACCAACATGACCGCCGGTGCCACCAACATGACCACCGGTGCCACCAACTCATCTTCTTGTCTCAAAGTTTGCGATATGATAGTAAGTGCTTCACCACATTATTGTTTTCTTGAACAGTGTTGATGTTAAGTGCCCACTGCCTGGCTACTATACAGTATTAAAGTGTGTTAACTAATCTATGCCTCGCTTTATTTTGTAATAAAGTGCTTTGACTGTGTTACCCGCGTCACTGCTCTCTGGTAACAAGGTGCGTTGATTGCAAGGCTACTAAACGTTTCCCTGTTGAAACGATTGGTCGCCGTCACCAGTGGTTGATTTCCGTCACTTCCATCCAGGCTGACCGGTTCCCTCATCTCGGTCGATTCCTGCCATCTACTTGACGATTCCCCTAACCAAACCAAACCTTACCTAACTTAACCTAACCTAACCAAACGTATCTTGAGGTGATGGGGGTGAATCCAGGAAAAAAGTCACGAAAAAGTCACAGAAATAAGTCACAGAAAAAAGTCACTAGAAATGTCAGAAAAAGTCACAAGAAATAAGTCACAGAAAAAAGTCACAGAAATTAGTCACAGAAAAAGTCACAAGAAATAAGTCACAGAAAAAAGTCACAAGAAATAAATCACAGAAAAAAGTAACTTAACGTAAACTAACCTAACCTAACTTAACCTAACCTAACCTAACTTTACCTAACGTAACCTAACGTAACCTAACATATTTGTAATGCTATCATATGTAAATTGTGTTGTCAATGTTTACAAGTCATGTCATATCAGTTAATAAGTGACAAACTATTTTTCTGTTTATTACTTTAACCTTAAATGATATTTAAGTAAAATGTGACTTTTCCTGCTGAAGATTCCTATGACTTTCTAGCTAAATTGTGACTATTTCTGTTCACCAATGGGGTACCAGTCAACCTGGCTGGTGCTGACGGGTAATCGACTATTGGTGCTGGGGAAACGATCAGCTCCCGATTGCAAGTGTTAGTTTATCATTGTTCTCTACCAACAAGTACGTTGACTGCAAGTGTTATAGTTTTAATGGATGTCACAAAATGACAGTTTAATTCGGCGATATCATCGTTAACATTATAGTGAGAAAACATTGCTGTTAGAATTCGGATAAATACGGCAGTTTTAATTATTGCTAATTACAATCGTAATGTATATATACAATAATATAATCTCAAGTATTATTAACATCCTTGAGGAACAAGTGTTACTTATATTAGGACAAATATCTTCCAGTTGTCCCTCTCTAGCATCATTCATTTAAAGAGTATTATGGTCTAGGTACTAATGTGTTCATCCACTTATCCTCAACAGTACTTTCCGCGCATGACTGTAGACGACACCGCAAGACCTTACACGATCCACGGGCCCATGTATGAAGTACTGAAAATATTAACAAGTAAACTCAATACGTGGTAAGACCCAGTTTAAGTCCTCATTAATGTTCACAACTCTCCACACGCTCATTATATGCTTATAATGTTAAGTTGTGACATGTATGGTATGGTCTGTTGGAATACCCTTTTGTATCATTGGTTGTTTAAAAAAGAATTAATCAAAATGTGTAGATATTCCATTAAACGGCAAAACCCTTGTGATATAAAAAACGGCATTATCTTTTGTGTAGTGTGTGATACTGTAGTGTGTGTTACTGTAGTGTGTGTGATACTGTAGTGTGTGGTACTGTAGTGTGTGGTACTGTAGAGTTATCTACTGTAGTGTGTGGTACTGTAGTGTGGCACTGTAGTGTGTGGTACTGTAGAGTTGTCTTACTGTAGTGTGTGGTACTGTAGTGTGTGGTACTATAGTGTGGTACTGTAGGTTATTTTACTGTAGTGGGTACTGTAGTGTGTGGTACTGTAGTGTGTGGTACTGTAGTGTGTTACTGTAGTGTGTGGTACTGTAGTGTGTCTTACTGTAGTGTGTGGTACTGTAGTGTGTGGTACTGTAGTGTGTGTGTACTGTAGTAGTTGTACGGTGGTACTGTAGTGTTGTGTGGTATTACAGTGTGGTACAGTGTGTGTGGGGTAGTGTAGGTGTCTTACTGTGTGTGTGGTACTGTAGTGTGTGTACTGTAGTGTGTGTGTGGTACTGTAGTGTTGTGGTACTGTAGTGTGTGGTACTGTAGTGTGGTACTGTAGTGTGTGGTACTGTAGTGTTGTCTTACTGTAGTGTGGTACTGTAGTGTATGGTCCTATAGTGTGGTACTGTAGTGTGGTACTGTAGTGTGGCACTGTAGTGTGTGGTACTGTAGTGTTGTCTTACTGTAGTGTGGTACTGTGTTGTCTTACTGTGTAGTGTGGTACTATGTTGTCTTACTGTAGTGTGTGGTACTGTAGTGTGTGGTACTGTAGTGTGGTGGTACTGTCGTGTGTGGTACTGTAGTGTGTGGTCTAGTTTTGTGTACTGTAATTTGTGGTACTGTGTGTGTGGTACTGTAGTGTTGTCTTACTGTAGTGTGTGGTACTGTAGTTGGTTTACTGTAGTGTGTGGTACAGTAGTGTTGTGTTACTGTAGTGTGTGGTACTGTAGGTTGTGGTACTGTAGTGTGTGGTACTGTAGTGTGGTACTGTAGGTTGTGGCACTGTAGTGTGTGGTACTGTAGTGTTGTGGTACTGTAGTGTGTGATACTGTAGTGTGTGTGTGTAGTAGTGTTACTGTAGTGTGGTACTGTAGTGTGTGGTACTGTAGTGTTGTCTTACTGTAGTGTGTGGTACTGTAGTGTTGTTACTGTGAGGGTACTGGTGGTACTGTAGTGTTGTTTACTGTAGTGTGTGGTACTGTAGTGTTGTCTTACTGTACTGTGGGTACTGTAGTGTGGTTCTGTTGTTTTACATTTTAGTGTGTGGTACTGTAGTGTTGTGGGCACTGTAGTGTGTGGTACTGTAGTGTTGTGGTACTGTAGTGTGGTACTGTAGTGTTGTTTACTGTAGTGTGGGGTACTGTAGAGTTGTGTACTGTAGTGTGGGTACCGTAGTGTGTGATACTGTAGGTGTGGTTATGTAGTGTGTACTGTAGTGTTGTCTACTGTAGTGTGGTACTGTAGTGTTGTGGTACTGTAGTGTGTCATATGCGTGTGTGGTACTGTAGTGTGTGGTACTGTAGTGTGTAGTACTGTAGTGTGTGGTACTGTAGTGTGTATTGAGTGTGGTACTGTAGTGTTGTGTTACTGTACTGTGTGGTACTAGAAGTGTTTTCTTACTGTAGCTGTGTGGTACTGTAGTGTGTGTACTACAGTGGTGGTACTGTAGTGTTGTCTTACTGTAGGTGGGACTGTAGTGTTGTGGTACTGTAGTGTGTGGTACTGTAGTGTTGTCTTACTGTACAGTGTGGTACTGTAGTGTGGGTACTGTAGTGTTGTTCACTGTAGGTGTGGTACTGTAGTGTTGTGGTACTGTAGTGTTGTGGTACTGTAGTGTTGGTACACTTGCAGGTGTGTGGTACTATAGTGTTGTGGTACTGTAGTGTTGTGGTACTGTAGTGTTGTCTTACTGTAGTGTGGTACTGTAGTGTTGTCTTACTGTTGTGTGTGGTACTGTAGTGTGTGGCACTGCAGTGTCATACTGTGTATGTGGCACTTGTAGTGTTGTGGTACTTAGTGTGTGGTACTGTATTTGTCTTACTGTAGTGTTGTCTACTGCACTGTGGTGTACTGTAGTGCTGTACTGTAGTGTGGTACTGTAGTGTTGTCATCTGGTGTGTGGTACTGTAGTGTTGTTTACGGTACTGTGTAGCACTGTGCTGTAGTACTGTAGTGTACTGTAGTGTTCTACCGTAGTGTTGTCTTACTGTAGTGTGTGTACTGTAGTGTATAGTACTGTAGTGTGTGGTACGCAGGTTGTGGTACTGTAGTGTTGTGGTACTGTAGTGTTGTCTTACTGTAGTGTAGTACTGTAGTGTGGCACTGCAGTGTTGTCAGTACTGTAGTGTGTACTGTAGTGTTGTCGTACTGTAGTGTGTGGTACTGTAGTGTTGTTCTTACTGTAAGGGGTGGTACTGTAGTGTTGTTTACTGTAATGTGTGGTACTGTAGTGTTGTTCATCAGTGTGGTACTGTAGTGTTGTCTTTCAGTAGGTACTGGTAGTGTGGCAATTGTAGTGTGTGGACTGTAGTGTTGTCTTACTGTTGTGTGGTACTGTAGTGTTGTCTTACTGTAGTGTGTGGTACTGTAGTGTGTGGTTCTGTAGTTTTGTCTTATTGAAATGTGTGGTACTTGTAGTGTCGCGGCACTGTAGTGTGTGGTACTGTAGTGTCGTGGTACTGTAGTGTGTGGTACTGTGGTGTTGTCTTACTGTAGTGTTTGCAACTGTGTGTGTGATACTGTAGTGTGTGGTTATGTAGTGTGTGAGTACTGCAGTGTTGTTTTACTGTAGTGTGTGTACTGTAGTGTGTGGTACTGTAGTGTGTGGTTCTGTAGTTTTGTCTTATTGTAGTGTGTGGCACTGTAGTGTATTGGTATTGAAGTGTGTAGTACTGTAGTATTGTCTTACTGTAGTGTGTGTACTGTAGTGTTGTGGTACTGTAGTGTGTAGTACTGTAGTGTGCAGTACTATAGTGTGTGGTACTGTAGTGTGTGGTACTGTAGTGCTGTTTACTGTACTTGAGTGGTACTGTAGTGTGTGTGGTACTGTAATGGTACTGTAGTGTTGTCTTACTGTAGTGGGTGGTACTTAAGTGTTGTGGTAATGTAGGATGTACTGTAGTGTTGTCTTACTGTAGTGTTGTGGTACTGTAGTGTGTGGTACTGTAGTGTTGTCTTACTGTACAGTGTGGTACTGAAGTGTGTGGTACCGTAGTGTTGTCTTACTGTAGCTGTGTGGTACTATAGTGTTGTGGTACTGTAGTGATGTGTTACTGTAGTGGTGTTCTACTGTAGTGTTGTTACTGTAGTGTGTGGTACTGTAGTGTTGTCTTACTGTAGTGTTTGGTACTGTAGTGTGGCTTATTCTTGTGTGTGAAATGTAGTGTGTGGTACTGTAGTGTTGTCTACTGTAGTGTGTGGTACTGTAGTGTTGTCATACTGTAGTGTGTGGCACTGTAGTGTTGTCGTACTGTAGTGTGTGATACTGTAGTGTTGTCTTACTGTAGTGTGGTACTGTGTTGTTGCTGGTTGTTGTTCACTGTAGTGTGTGGTACTGTAGTGTTGTTCACTGTAGTGTGTGGTACTGTAGTGTGTGGTACTGTAGTTTTGTCTACTGTAGTGTGTGGTACTGTAGTGTTGTCTTTACTGTAGTGTGTAGTACTGTAGTGTGTAGTACTGTAGTGGTACTGTAGTGTTGTTCATCTGTAGTGTTGTCTTGCTGTTGTGTTGTTTTACTGTAGTGTGTAGTACTGTAGTGTGGTACTGTAGTTTTGTCTTACTGTAGTGTGTGGTACTGTAGTGTGTAGTACTGCAGTGTGTGGTACTGTAGTGTGGTACTGTAGTGTTGTCTTACTGTAGTGTGTGTGATACTGTAGTGTTGTCTTACTGTAGTGTGTGGTACTGTAGTGTGTGGTACTGTAGTGTTGTCTTGCTGTTGTGTTGTTTACTGTAGTGTGTGAGTACTGTAGTGTGTAGTACTGTAGTGTTGTCTTACTGTAGTGTGTAGTACTGTAGTGTGTAGTACTTGTAGTGTTGTCTTACTGTAGTGTTGTTCACGGTGTAGTACTGTGATGTTGTCTTACTGTAGTGTTGTCTTACTGTAGTGTGTAGTACTGTAGTGTGTGGTACTGTTGTGTTGTTTACTGTGTGTGTAGTACTGTAGTGTGGCACTGTGTGTGTAGTACTGTAGTGTGTAGTATCGTGTAGTACTGTAGTGTAGTACTGTAGTGTTGTCTTACTGTAGTGTGTAGTACTGTAGTGTAGTACTGTAGTGTGTAGTACTGTAGTGTAGTACTGTAGTGTGTAGTACTGTAGTGTAGTACTGTAGTGTTGTCTTACTTTAGTGTGTAGTACTGTAGTGTGTAGTACTGTGGTGTGTACTATAGTGTGTAGTACTGTAGTGTGTGGTACTGTGTGTGTGGTACTGTAGTGTTGTTTACTGTAGTGTGTAGTACTGTGATGTTGTCTTACTGTAGTGTGTAGTACTGTAGTGTTGTCTTACTGTAGTGTGTAGTACTGTAGTGTGTGGTATGTTGTGTTGTTCACTGTAGTGTGTAGTACTGTAGTGTGTAGTACTGTAGTGTGTAGTACTGTAGTGTGTAGTACTGTAGTGTGTAGTACTGTAGTGTGTGGTACTGTGTGTACTGTAGTGCTGTTTACTGTACTGTGTGGTACTGTAGTTTTGTCTTGTTGTACTGAGTGGTACTAGTGTGGTACTGTAGTGTGTGGTACTGTAGTGTTGTCTACTGTAGTGTGTGGTACTGTAGTGTGTGGTACTGTTGTGTTGTCTTACTGTAGTGTGTAGTACTGTAGTGTGTAGTACTGTAGTGTGTAGTACTGTAGTGTGTAGTACTTGTAGTGTGTAGTACTGTAGTGTGTAGTACTGTAGTGTGTAGTACTGTAGTGTTGTCCTACTGTAGTGTGGTAGTACTGTGATGTTGTCTTACTGTAGTGTTGTCTTACTGTAGTGTGTAGTACTGTAGTGTGTGGTACTGTTGTGTTGTCTTACTGTAGTACTGTAGTGTGTAGTACTGTAGTAGTACTGTAGTGTGTAGTACTGTAGTGTGTAGTACTGTAGTGTGGACAGTGTTGTTTTACTGTAGGTGTGTAGTACTGTAGTGTGTAGTACTGTAGTGTGTGTGTACTGGTGTGTAGTACTGTAGTTGTCTTACTGTAGTGTTGTTCTTACTGTAGTGTGTAGTACTGTAGTGTAGTACTGTAGTGTGTAGTACTGTAGTGTTGTCTTACTGTAGTGTTGTTCACTGTAGTGTGTAGTACTGTAGTGTGTAGTACTGTAGTGTGTAGTACTGTAGTGTTGTCTTACTGTAGTGTTGTTCTTACTGTAGTGTGTGAGTTTGTAGTGTGTGTAGTACTGTAGTGTGTAGTACTGTAGTGTTGTCTTACTGTAGTGTTGTCTCATTTCTTAGTGTTGTTTACTGTAGTGTGTGGTACTGTAGTGTTGTCTTACTGTATTGTGTAGTACTGTAGTGTGTGGTACTGTAGTGTGTGGTACTGTAGTGTTGTCTTACTGTAGTGTGGTACTGTAGTGTTGTCTTACTGTAGTGTGTAGTGCACTGTAGTGTTGTCTTACTGTAGTGTGTAGTACTGTAGTGTGTCTTACTGTAGTGTAGTACTGTAGTTTTGTCTTACTGTAGTGTGTGTGTACTGTAGTGGTACTGAGTGTGTCTTACTGTAGTGTGTGGTAGTGTTGTCTTACTATAGTGTGTGGTACTGTAGTGTGTATTACTGTAGGGTTGTCTTACTATAGTGTGTGGTACTGTAGGGTGTAGTACTGTAGTGTGTGGTACTGTAGTGTTGTCTTACTGTAGTGTGTGGTACTGTAGGGTGTAGTACTGTAGTGTTTTCTTACTATAGTGTGTGGTACTGTAGTGTGTGGTACTGTAGTGTGTAGTACTGTAGTGTTGTCTTACTGTAGTGTGTGTTACTGTAGTGTTGTCCTACTGTAGTGTGTAGTACTCTAGTGTTGTCTTACTGTAGTGTGTGGGACTGAAGTTTGTGGTACTGTAGTGTTGTCTTACTGTAGTGGGTGGTACTGTAGTGTGTAGTACTGTCGTGTTTTCATACTACAGTGTGTGGTACTGTAGTGTGTGGTACTGTAGTTTGTGGTACTGTAGTGTTGTCTTACTGTAGTGTGTGGTACTGTAGTGTTGTCTTAATGTAGTGTGTGCTACTGTAGTGTGTAGTACTGTAGTGTTGTCGTACTGTAGTGTGTGGTACTGTAGTGTTGTCTTACTGTAGTGTGTAGTACTGTAGTGTTG
This sequence comes from Homarus americanus, assembly GCF_018991925.1. NCBI lineage: Eukaryota > Metazoa > Arthropoda > Malacostraca > Decapoda > Nephropidae > Homarus > Homarus americanus. Next base: position 4,768 of record NW_024725639.1, on the reverse strand, counting down.
CCTTACGGTAGTGTGTAGTACTGTAGTGTGTGGTACTGTAGTGTTGTGTAGTGTGTAGTATTGTAGTGTTGTCTTACTGTAGTGTGTGGTACTGTAGTTTTGTCTTACTGTAGTGTGTAGTACTGTAGTGTTGTCTTACTGTAGTGTGTAGTACTGTAGTGTTGTCTTACTGAAGTGTGTAGTACTGTAGTTTTGTCCTACTGTAGTGTGTGGTACTGTAGTGCTGTCTTACTGTAGTGTGTAGTACTGTAGTGCTGTCTTACTGTAGTGTGTAGTACTGTAGTTATGTCTTACTGTAGTGTGTAGTACTGTAGTGTTGTTTTACTATAGTGTGTGGTACTGTAGTGTTGTCTTACTGTAGTGTGTAGTACTGTAGTGTTGTCTTACTGTAGTGTGTATTATTGTCGTGTTGTCTTACTGTAGTGTGTAGTACTGTAGTGTGTAGTACTGTAGTGTGTGGTACTGTAGTGTGTAGTACTGTAGTGTTGTCTTACTGTAGTGTGTAGTACTGTAGTGTGTGGCAACTGTCTTAACCCTTTATAGGCAGTAGAATATATTATTGAGCTGAGACAAACCCTTCCCCAATACAAGATTAAGGCATCACGTTTAGTTGACAACGTGTCCAGGAGTCTTGCCAGGTCTCCAACACTAGGATGGGTATACACAGGGGCGTATTGATCTGTTGTTTTGGGAAGTCTATAATTTGTAGCTTCAGTTAATTACAGAATCCTGGCGTGTTGAGGTGTTGATTATATATATACTGTATATATATATATATATATATATATATATATATATATATATATATATATATATATATATATATATATATATATATATATATATATATATATATATATATATATATATATATATATATATATATATATATACAGGTATATATATATTTTTTTTTTCTCCACAGCTACGAGTGGGTGTTCCCAGACTTAGTCACTGCAGGATTCCAGCAGCCTAATGGTACTTGGCTAGGCGTTATAAGCTATCTTATCCGCCAGGTGAGTCTGTTTTGTTGTAAGGTAAACAATGGTAAGTCATCACTAATTATCCTATTCGTGTGTTTCCTTAGTATGTTATATTGCTCGCGATTGTTTCTGTGAATATTTCTCAACATTGTTTATTGATAGAGTTCATTATACTGAGATGGTTCAATTTTCTTGCATTTTTTTCTAGCCTTCACCTCAACTTGGTATTAATAATAATATCCATTTGTCAGGAGTGTGATATATCGGGTTCTTCATTTCCTATGACTCATATGCGAATTCACGCTGTCGACTTCAGTATACCGATATTCATGGAGTCTTCTGTGATTGCATACCAGAGTCCAGTAATTGGAGCAGATCTCGCTGGTTTTGTGAAACCTTTTACAACTTTTGTGAGTTTAAAAGTTTTACGTTGTGAAGAGATGAATTAATGTTGTTATTATTGCGTCAATAGTAATAAAGTAAATAAGTATAATGGTACAATTAACACATCATAAGACCCTTTGTCCCTTACCTTCTTCTCACTCAGAGCGTCTCACTTACAGGTAATCACTTGAGAACAGAAAGACAAAAAGATCCAAGATGTTGGTTGATTCTGATGCTTAGAAACTTCTGAGACAAAATCCACTTTACTCTGTAAACAGTAAATGTAACAGAACATTAAAGAATATCGTGAGGGTCACATTTAGCTGTTTTCATCAACTTCTACGTCTCTGTCACGTGTGAATAGTTTGTATATAACACACAGTGCTAACACCCATATCCAATACTCATCATCTCCCACCGCACAAAAATCATATCTTAATGATCTAGGAAAAGTAAACTTGCACATAATAGTTACCAAGGAATTTGTCAAAAATCCTTTTTACATTTATTTTTTTACTTAGTCTTAGTTAATTTTGTTCATGATATGTCACGGCGGTGGTGCATACTGTAATGAACGCTTCACTACTTGTCGGTACACTAGGGTCAAGAACTATACATACATATTATCAATTTAACTTGTATCTGTACTGAATTTTTTCTTTGGTCAAGTACTTGTGCGGCTCCTGGCACCTGCTTAAAGATTAATAAATTACCGTAAGTGAAAAAAATATGGAAGTTGGAAAAGTGAATGTAAGCAGGAAACATATAGAGAATTGTTTTGACCTGGTATATACAGTATTACACATATTTGCTGTCATTCACGGTTATTTAGTTCTATATCCCTTTACAATGTGTAAGAGGTGACGATTCTTTAATTTATCGCCAAGCAACCTTATAACGCCGTGTCACGGGAAACTAGAAAAGGTGGATAGGTGAAGGTGAGGGTTATCTAGTACTGTTCCTTACCTCACCTCCAGTACCCTCTCGCGTTAGCCTCAATTTTGTTCTCTGAAAGTCAACACCAGTTCAATAGGTGAGTTAAAGGTGATATAATAAGTCTATATTAAGAGTTGGAAAATTTCATCTCAGAAGACAAAAATAGAAGATGAAAATAGAGAATATATAAATGACTATAAAGAATGTTTGTCATTCACACAGAGATATAGAGGACTTCCTTCTTATATCATTTACAATGGAGAATTGGCCAACATCGAGCAGTGCAATCTCGAAAGCCATTTTCACACGAAGCACAGAGACTTCACTGAGAAATATGCAGCTGGAGATGCCAAAAAGAAAATTGTGGAGAAAGTGTAACACAAAGCAGAACAAAGTGAGAGTAAATTCACGAAATGAGTGAAATCTTTAAATGACACAACTGCAGACAGTGTTGTGGTAAGTCAAGAGATAATTAAACGAGGTCCTTTCAAAGATGGTGCATACATGGAGCATTGTTTTACTGAAGCATCAGAGCTGTTTAGTGAATTAAGGAAGAGCCAGTGTCTGCAAAGACGGTGAGGGATAGAGCATTAAAATGGCCAAAGACATCACCAGTCGGCAAACTGATGACATTAATTCAGTCCAGGACATATCTATTGAACGTGAAGAATCTTGTTGATGATGATGATGGTGATGATGATGATGATGGTGATGATGATGATGATGATGATGATGATGATGATGGCATTGTACAAGAGGAACTCATTGACTTGCTACCCCTCACTGGTCAAACGAGGAATCCTTTTTTTCATCTAAAGTAATATCACTTGTTTGTAAACAAAAGAAACGTAAACCAACTACAAATTTCTGTGTTGCGACTGATGGTGCACCGAGTATGAGAGGGACACACAAGGGTTTTGTTTCTTTATTAAGGAAATATCTGGATCTTGATGTGATATCATTTTACCGCATCAGTCATCAAGATACACTGTGTGCACAGTCTTTACCACCAGAGTTCACACAAGTGATGACCTTAGTAGTGAAAACTGTCAACAAAATAATAGTAAAAAGACTTAAGCCAGCGACAGTTTCGTGAACTTCTGAAAGAGGTTGATTGTCAGTATTCAGACCTTCCCCTTAACAACAATTACTAGTATAGAGGACGAGTACTCGTAAGGTTTACAGTCTGTCTGGGTAGAAGTGAAGAAATAATTGCGTGATAAAGGCCATGAATATTCTTAGCTATAAAATTTCCCGTCATGGTGGAAGTCGCTTTTAAATGACCTTAACAGAAGACTAAAGGAAAGGGAAACATCTCTGTTGCTATTAGAAGAACTGTTGCTATTAGAACGAAAGTTACCTTTGTTTGTGAGGGATATTGAGAAAATTGATCAATTAGTAATGAGGAGAAGACTAATTAGGTCTGAGAAGCGTCCTGCAGATTATAAATGGCATTGCCACAAACTCGTCTTAACGTAATCATTATAGCATGTATTGTATTATAATATTTCTAAGGTGCTAATCGCTTGTTCATATCTTGTTTGACATTCATTACCTCCTGAAAAAGTCCAAATTACCCTCTCGGAGTAATTTACTCAGAGTGTAGTATCCGCACTGGACAAGAATCAAATGCTCTGTCTGTTCATATGAGAGAATCTGATCATCCGACTAATTAGGATAATGTTTATAAAGTTGTTTCGTGTAAAACAATTGTTGATTTTAACAATATTGAAACAGTAATTATTAGGAATACTGTTAATAGTAATGTTAACCGTATTTTTTGTTATATAAATTAGGTCCTTCCATCATTAACAACTTTGTCACAAGTCTATGGTGAGTATTGCATCGTAGTCCTTCCAGACTTTATGTGACCACCGGGAAGTTGTTACTTGTCTCCCGGCACCTGTATCTAGATCTCATTCTTGACTCTCGGCCTTAGTTGTTGAAGCTCAGTAATAACACATAGGGTCAACGTCTGGCAGCTCACTCTTACTATATCTCCTGAAGATGTGAATAATCACGAAAGCGCTTGGATCTTGTTCGCGCTTCTGGTCCTGGTGGTCACCAATATCTTATATGAACCATGTTACAGATATGGCTCCTCATCCTAGCATCAATGGTTGCGGTCATGATGATGATTTTCTTCATTGAGTGGGGTGAGAGTTTCCTCTTCCGTCAACAACAGAGGTAAACAGTATATAACTGCTCAGTAAATAAAACTCCATGTAGCTAGAAAGCTGTAGATATTTTGTATAATAAAAAAATATCCATAAGATTGCCAGCGCTAAGCCTTTTGAGACATGAAGCTTTCTCGAGGAGCTATATAACGTTTTCAATTAATTGTCAAGCAGTTAATCTGGTATATGACACGTATATAGTTCTCTCCCACAAATGTTCGATTTTGGCATTTACATTTTGCAAATCTTTGATATAGTATTTGTACGGTGTGGTGTCTTAATGTCCAT